>NW_027254577.1:120000-272300 GCF_044704955.1 Pristiophorus japonicus | reverse complement strand
GTCACCGCCCCTCCCCCCCTCGGGTGTCCCCCTCCCCCAGCCCCTGTGTGTCCCCCCCCTCCCCAGCCCCCGTGTATTACCGCCCCTCCCCAGCCCCCGTGTGTCACCGCCCCTCCCCCCCTCGGGTGTCCCCCTCCCCAGCCCCTGTATGTCACCCCCCCTCCCCAGCCCCCATGTGTCCCCCCCCTCCCCAGCCCCCGTGTGTCACCGCCCCTCCCTCAGCCCCTGTGTGCCCCCCCCTCCCCAGCCCCCGTGTGTCCCCCCCCCCTCCCCCCCTCGGGTGTCCCCCTCCCCAGCCCCTGTGTGTCACCCCCCCTCCCCAGCCCCCGTGTGTCCCCCCCCCCTCCCCCTCTCGGGTGTCCCCCTCCCCAGCCCCCGTGTGTCCCCCCCCTCCCCAGCCCCCGTGTGTCCCCCCCCTCCCCCAGCCCCTGTGTGTCCCCCCCCTCCCCAGCCCCCGTGTGTCCCCCCCCCTCCCCCCCTCGGGTGTCCCCCTCCCCAGCCCCTGTGTGTCACCCCCCCTCCCCAGCCCCCGTGTGTCCCCCCCCCCTCCCCCCCTCGGGTGTCCCCCTCCCCAGCCCCTGTGTGTCACCCCCCCTCCCCAGCCCCCGTGTGTCCCCCCCCCCTCCCCCCCTCGGGTGTCCCCCTCCCCAGCCCCTGTGTGTCACCCCCCCTCCCCAGCCCCCGTGTGTCATCGCCCCTCCCCCAGCCCCTGTGTGTCACCCCCCCTGTGCACCCCCCCCACCGTGTCTCCCCCCCCAGGCTCCCCCCCCCATGCCCCCCGGGTGTTTCTCTCACAGACCGGCTGTATAGCTGTAGCATTTTCTGATTTATTTGAGATGTGTTAATGTTGTGTTGTGTTACCTGTGGCCTAGTCAGCAGCATATTGTGAAATAATAGTCTGACCGACCATTGGTCACATCCCACTACATCCAATCCACAGCACACATTACAGGGACCAATCTTTGATTCAATAAGAGAGGGGAGGTGTTAGGGATAATGAAATTATTGCTAATTATGGATATTCAGTAGCACAGTGCTGTATAAATCTCTGGAGCACATACTCCAAGTGCAATGAAAATATTTTAATAGTGTGTAGGATTCTTTGTTCAGAAAATCAGAATAAATTGCTCTTTTCCTCAGTGAACCTTTACTTACTGGATGGAATGGCGAATACCGGACTTGCAGCCTGTGCTGGACCCCAGCCCTTCATATTGGCTGCTGACACTCGCACATAGTAAGCTCGACCCTGGCATGGGATTAAAAAGATTCGATTAAAATGTTACAGCCCATGTACACTCTCCCCTATCATACACTCTGCCCACCCATTCAATCCCCTCCCACAGCCCATAATATCTCCAAGTTTGCAGATGACACTAAGCTGGGTGGCAGTGTGAGCTGTGAGGGGGACACTAGGAGGCTGAAGGGTGACTTGGACAGGTTAGGTGAGTGGGCAAATACATGGCAGGTGCAGTATAATGTGGATAAATGTAAGGACGTTCATGCTATTGAGGGAGTGCAGCGAAGGTTCACCAGACTGATTCCAGGGATGGCTGGACTGACATCTGAGGAGAGACTGGATCAACTGGGCCTTTATACACTGGATTTAGAAGAATGAGAGGGGATCTCATAGAAAAATATAAGGTTCTGACGGGACTGGACAGGTTAGATGAGGGAAGAATGTTCCCGATGTTGGGGAAATCCAGAACCAGGGACATAGTCTAAGGATAAGGGGTAGGCCATTTAGGACTGAGATGAGGAGAAACTTCTTCACTCAGCGAGTTGGTAACCTGTGGAATTCCCTGCCGCAGAGAGTTGTTGATGCCAGTTCATTGAATATATTCAAGAGGGAGTTAGATATGGCCCTTACGGCCAAAGGGGTTCATGGGGTATGGAGAGAAAGCAGGAAAGGGGTACTGAGGGAATGATCAGCCATGATCTTATTGAATGGTGGTGCAGGCTCGAAGGGCCGAATGGCCTACTCCTGCACCTATTTTGTAAGTTTCTATGTACACTCTAGTCACCCATTCAATCCCCTCTCGCAGTCCCTGTACAGTCCCCGCATTTGTAAATAACAGCCCTCCCTCCCCTGTGATGCCAGACTATGTTGCTGTGACAGTGTGAGGTTAGCATGAGTTGATGACTGTATTTACCGTAATCAGACCTGGGATTGTACATCTCAGCGAGCTGAGGTTCTCCACGATTATTTCCCCACACTGTGCTGAGAAATCCATCAAACAGCTCCACTCCACTAGGACAACATTATAAAAATAAATTGTAATTCTTTCAAAGACATGGCTAATAACATTTTTAAAACATTCTGGTCTTAACACAAATTTAGCATTTTATGGTGATAACACTTCCTGTGTCATCGGCCCCTCAGTGTGTCTGTCCCATTGCCCACACCCTTCGCTGCTTCTCCTGTGGTATCTCATCCTTATTTACTCTTTTTTTGATATATATTAATGACCTGGGTATACAGGGCATCATTTCAAAGTTCTGATACAAAACTGGGAAATGAAGCAAACAATGAGGAGCCAGTAACAGGCTCCAGGAGGACGGACTGGTGAAATGGACAGGTACGTGGCAGATGAAATTTGAGAGAGAGAAGTGTGAAGTGATACATTTTGGTCAGAAGCAGGAGGAGAGGTAATATAAACTAACGGGTACAATATTAAAAGGGGTGCAGGAACAGAGAGTCCTGGGGTGTAGGTGCACAAATCATGACAAAGAAGGCGATAAAGAAAGGAAAGATAGATTACGAAGGTAAACTTGCGCAAAACATAAAAACAGATAGTAAAAGCTTTTACCGATATATAAAACGGAAAAGAGTGACTAAAGTAAATGTTGGTCCCTTAGAAGATAAGAAGGAGGATTTAATAATGGGAAATGTGGAAATGGCTGAGACCTTAAACAATTATTTTGCTTCGGTCTTCACAGTGGAAGACACAAAAACCATGCCAAAAATTACTGGTCACAGGAATGTGGGAAGGGAGGACCTTGAGACAATCACTATCAGTAGGGGGGTAGTGCTGGACAGGCTAATGGGACTCAAGGTAGACAAGTCCCCTGGTCCTGATGAAATGCAGCCCAGGGTATTAAAAGAGATGGCGGAAGTTATAGCAGATGCATTCGTTATAATCTACCAAAATTCTCTGGACTCTGGGGAGGTACCAGCGGATTGGAAAGCAGCTAATGTAATGCCTCTGTTTAAAAAAGGGGGCAGACAAAAGGCAGGTAACTATAGGCCGGTTAATTTAACATCTGCAGTGGGGAAAATGCTTGAAGCTATCATTAAGGAAGAAATAGCGGGACATCTAGATAGGAATAGTGCAATCAAGCAGACGCAACATGGATTCATGAAGGGGAAATCATGTTAAACTAATTTACTGGAATTCTTTGAGGATATAACGAGCATGGTGGATAGAGGTGTACCGATGGATGTGGTGTATTTAGATTTCCAAAAGGCATTCGATAAGGTGCCACACAAAAGGTTACTGCAGAAGATAGAGGTACGCGGAGTCAGAGGAAATGTATTAGCATGTATCGAGAATTGGCTGGCTAACAGAGAATCGGGATAAATGGGTCCTTTTCAGGTTGGAAATCGGTGGTTAGTGGTGTGCCACAGGGATCGGTGCTGGGACCACAACTGTTTACAATATACATGGATAACCAGGAAGAGGGGACAGAGTGTAGAGTATTAAAATTTGCAGATGACACAAAGATTAATGGGAAAGCGGGTTGTGTAGAGGAAACAGAGAGGCTGCAAAGAGATTTAGATAGGTTAAGCGAATGGGCTAAGGTTTGGCAGATGGAATACAATGTCGGAAAATGTGAGGTCATCCACCTTGGGAAAAAAAAACAGTAAAAGGGAATATTATTTGAATGGGGAGAAATTACAACATGCTGCGGTGCAGAGGGACCTGGGGGTCCTTGTGCATGAATCCCAAAAAGTTAGTTTGCAGGTGCAGCAGGTAATCAGGAAGGCGAATGGAATGTTGGCCTTCATTGCGAGAGGGATGGAGTACAAAAGCAGGGAGGTCTTTCTGCAACTGTACAGGGTATTGGTGAGGCCGCACCTGGAGTACTGCATGCAGTTTTGGTCACCTTACTTAAGGAAGGATATACTGGCTTTGGAGGGGGTACAGAGACGATTCACTCGGCTGATTCCAGAGATGAGGGAGTTACCTTATGATGATAGATTGAGTAGACTGGGTTTTTATTCGTTGGAGTTCAGAAGGATGAGGGGTGATCTTATAGAAACATTTAAGATAATGAAAGGGATAGACAAGATAGAGGCAGAGAGGTTGTTTCCATTGGTAGGGGAGACTAGAACTAGGGGGCACAGCCTCAAAATACGGGGGAGCCAATTTAAAACCGAGTTGAGAAGGTATTTCTTCTCCCAGAGGGTTGTGAATCTGTGGAATTCTCTGCCCAGGGAAGCAGTTGAGGCTAGCTCATTGAATATATTCAAGTCACAGATAGATAGATTTTTAACCAATAAGGGAATTAAGGGTTACGGGGAGCGGGCGGGTAAGTGGAGCTGAGTCCACGGCCAGATCAGCCATGATCTTTTTGAATGGCGGAGCATGCTCGAGGGGCTAGATGGCCTCCTCCTGTTCCTAATTCTTATGTTCTTATGTTCTTATATTAAAGATGGCAGGGCAGGTTGAGAAGGCTGTTAAAAAGCTTATGGGATCCTGGGTTTATTAATAGAGGATAGAGTACAGAAGACAGGAAGTTATGCTAAACTTTTATAAAACTGACATCAGTTGGAGAATTTAGACCTTGAATATGCTTTGCTGATGGGAGAGTGTAAATCTGCGAGATGCTCTCTCCCTCTCATCCTCCTGGGCCACAGTAATGGAGATACTTCCAAAGGCTGAGGGGTTTGGATCGAGTAAATAGGGAGAGACTGTTTGCAGGGGCCGGAGGGTCAAAACCAGCAGACACCGGTTTAAGATCATTTGCAAAAGAACTAGAGGGGGAGATGAGGAGAATGTGTTTACGCAGTGAGTTGTTGTGATCGGGAATGCGCTGCCTGAAAGGGCGGTGGGAGCAGATTCAATAGTTACTTTCAAAAGGGAGTTGGATAAATAGTTGAAAAGAAACTAACTGTGGGGCTGTGGAGAAAGGGCAGGGGGAGTGGGACAAATTGGATAGCTCTTTCAGAGAGCCGGCACAGGCTCGATGGGTTGAATGTGCTGTCTGACTATGATTCGAGGACTCCTGCTCATTATCCGGTGACAATAACAATGTTTTAACACTGCCAAATTTCTCTTCTGCAACCGTGTCAAGTCACTTCTAACTGTTGCCTGGAACCTCTTCCACAGCCATGGGCATTTGGACGGGTAGGGGTACAGCATTATGTTTTCCCAGGGCCGCCCTCTCTGACTGGACCGTGTCCTGGGAGGTTTCATCACATCCCCGCTGCCCTGCCCCCATTGGCTGCCTGACATGTCAATCCTCACGGCAACCGGTCAATAATGGCAGCTACAATCCCCACAATCCTCTGCGCTCCAGAATCTGGTCCATGCACCGTATGGTTTCACCAGGGTCTGAGTGCATCAGAGCTGCAATGCATCCTGCGTGCGTAGTGACCCTGCTGTTTGTTATGAGTCTGCCTGGAGGGACCAGGAGGAATCAAAGAATCATAGAATGGTTACAGCACAGAAGGAGGCTATTCGGCCTGTCGAGCCCGTGCCGGCTCTCCGCAAGAGCACTTCAGCCAGTCCCATTCCCCGTAGCTCTGCAGGTATTTATCCAATTCCCTTTTGAAAGCTACTTTGAAAGCATTCCAGATCCTAACCACTCGCTGCGGAAAAAAAGTTTTTGCTCATGTCGCTTTTGGTTCTTCTGCCAATCACCTTAAATCTGTGTCCTCTGGTTCCCGACCCTTCCACCAATGGGAACAGTTTCTCTCGATCTACTCTGTCCAGACCCCTCATGGTTTTGAACACCGCAATCAAATCTCCTCTCAACCTTCTCTGCTCCAAGGAGAACATAGAAACTTAGAAAATAGGTGCAGGAGTAGGCCATTCGGCCCTTCGAGCCTGCACCGCCATTCAATGAGTTCATGGCTGAACATGAAACTTCAGTACCCCATTCCTGCTTTCTCGCCATACCCCTTGATCCCCCTAGTAGTAAGGACTTCATCTAACTCCTTTTTGAATATATTTAGTGAATTGGCCTCAACAACTTTCTGTGGTAGAGAATTCCACAGGTTCACCACTCTCTGGGTGAAGAAGTTTCTCCTCATCTCGGTCCTAAATGGCTTACCACTTATCCTTAGACTGTGACCCCTGGTTCTGGACTTCCCCAACATTTGGAACATTCTTCCTGCATCTAACCTGTCTGAACCCGTCAGAATTTTAAACGTTTCTATGAGGTCCCCTCTCATTCTTCTGCACTCCAGTCAATACAAGCCCAGTTGATCCAGTCTTTCTTGATATGTCAGTCCCGCCATCCCAGGAATCAGTCTGGTGAATCTTCGCTGCACTCCCTCAATAGCAAGAATGTCCTTCCTCAAGTTAGGAGACCAAAACGGTACACAATACTCCAGGTGTGGCCTCACCAAGGCCCTGTACAACTGTAGCAACACCTCCCTGCCCCTGTACTCAAATCCCCTCGCTATGAAGGCCAACATGCCATTTGCTTTCTTAACCGCCTGCTGTCCCTGCATGCCAACCTTCAATGACTGATGTACCATGACACCCAGGTCTCGTTGCACCTCCCCTTTTCCTAATCTGTCACCATTCAGATAATAGTCTGTCTCTCTGTTTTTACCACCAAAGTGGATAACCTCACATTTATCCACATTATACTTCATCTGCCATGCATTTGCCCACTCACCTAACCTATCCAAGTCACTCTGCAGCCTCATAGCATCCTCCTCGCAGCTCATACTGCCACCTAACTTAGTGTCATCCGCAAATTTGGAGATACTACATTTAATCCCCTTGTCTAAATCATTAATGTACAGTGTAAACAGCACAGAACCTTGCGGTACCCCACTAGTCACTGCCTGCCATTCTGAAAAGTACCCATTTACTCCTACTCTTTGCTTCCTGTCTGACAACCAGTTCTCAATCCATGTCAGCACACTACCCCCAATCCCATGTGCTTTAACTTTGCACATTAATCTCTTGTGTGTGACCTTGTCGAAAGCCTTCTGAAAGTCCAAATATACCACATCAACTGGTTCTCCCTTGTCCACTCTACTGGAAACATCTTCAAAAAATTCCAGAAGATTTGTCAAGCATGATTTCCCTTTCACAAATCCATGCTGACTTGGACCTATCATGTCACCTCTTTCCAAATGCGCTGCTATGACATCCTTAATAATTGATTCCATCATTTTACCCACTACTGAGGTCAGGCTGACCGGTCTATAATTCCCTGTTTTCTCTCTCCCTCCTTTTTTAAAAAGTGGGGTTACATTGGCTACCCTCCACTCGATAGGAACTGATCCAGAGTCTATGGAATGTTGGAAAATGACTGTCAATGCATCCGTTATTTCCAAGGCCACCTCCTTAAGTACTCTGGGATGCAGTCCATCAGGCCCTGGGGATTTATCGGCCTTCAATCCCATCAATTTCCCCAACTAATAAGGATTTCCCTCAGTTCCTCCTCCTTACTAGACCCTCTGACCCCTTTGATATCCGGAAGGTTGTTTGTGTCCTTCTTCGTGAATACCGAACCAAAGTACTTGCTCAATTGGTCTGCCATTTCTTTGTACCCCGTTATGACCCCCTGATTCTGACTGCAGGGGACCTACGTTTGTCTTTACTAACCTTTTTCTCTTTACATATCTATAGAAACTTTTGCAATCCGCCTTAATGTTCCCTGCAAGCTTCTTCTCGTACTCCATTTTCCCTGCCCTAATCAAACCCTTTGTCCTCCTCTGCTGAGTTCTAAATTTCTCCCAGTCCCCGAGTTCGCTGCTATTTCTGGCCAATTTGTAAGACACTTCCTTGGCTTTAATACTATCCCTGATTTCCCTTGATAGCCACGGTTGAGCCACCTTCCCTTTTTTCTTTTTACTCCAGACAGGAATGTACAATTGTTGTCGTTCATCCATGCGGTCTCTAAATGTCTGCCATTGCCTATCCACAGTCAACCCCTTCAGTATCATTCGCCAATCTATCCTAGCCAATTCACGCCTCATACCTTCAAAGTTACCCTTCTTTAAGTTCTGGACCATGGTCTCTGAATTAACTGTTTCATTCTCCATCCTAATGCAGAATTCCACCATATTATGGTCACTCTTCCCCAAGGGGCCTCGCACAATGAGATTGCTAATTAATCCTCATTACACAACACCCAGTCTAAGATGGCCTCCCCCCTAATTGGTTCCTCGACATATTGGTCCAGAAAACCATCCCTTATGCACTCCAGGAAATCCTCCTCCACTGTATTGCTTCCAGTTTGGTTAACCCAATCTATGTGCATATTAACGTCACCCATTATAACTGCTGCACCCTTATTGCATGCACCCCTAATTTCCTGTTTGATGCCCTCCCCAACATCACTACTACTATTTGGAGGTCTGTACACAACTCCCACTAACGTTTTTTGCACTTTGGTGTTCTGCAGCTCTACCCATATAGATTCCACTAACAACCCCAGCTTCTCCAGTCTATGAAATACCTCATTCCTGGAATCATTCTCGTAAATCTTTTCTGCACCCTCTCTAAGGCCTTCACATCCTTCCTGAAGTGTGGTGCCCAGAATTGGACACAATACTCCAGTTGAGGCCGAACCAGTCCCCAGGATTTTTCTCCCGGGTTTCTCACAGGCATGTGATTAATCTTTAATTCCACAAGAGTGCAGGACAGTGCTGGAGGGGAGCCAACAATGCATGCTCCCACTTCATTTTACACTCCACCAACCCAGAAATTACCCAAAGACAGCTGAAACTAACACAGATAATCAGCGCCTCATCATCGCTGCTCACACATGACAAACGGCAGCCTGGGCGATTGAGCAGCAGGCATTGGCAATCTGGGACCTGTACTGGAGAAGGGAGTCAGTGTCCGCGAGAGAGATGAGGGGGAGGAAAGAGGGAAATACCTTTGTATCTGGTGACCACAGCGGAGTTAACACTCAGCGGCTCCTGAAAGGTGACGGTCAGTGAAATGTTGCTCGTTACAGAGAGGGACACGTTGGTGGGAGCATCTGGAACCACTGCAATAAAACAAAGGGACAAAGGTAACTCACTCCCTATATATAAACCCCCCGAACCCCTCGATTATACCCCAGCCTATAACTCACTCCCTATATATAAACCCCCCGAACCCCTCGATTAGATTCCAGCCTGTAACTCACTCCCGGGTATCTGTTATTCTATATATAAACCCCCCGAACCCCTCGATTAGATTCCAGCCTGTAACTCACTCCCTCTATATAAACCCCCCGAACCCCTCGATTAGATTCCAGCCTGTAACTCACTCCCAGGTATCTGTTATTCTATATATAAACCCCCCGAACCCCTCAATTAGATGCCAGCCTGTAACTCACTCCCGGGTATCTGTTATTCTATATATAAACCCCCCGAACCCCTTGATTATACCCCAGCCTGTAACTCACTCCCGGGTATCTATTATTCTATATATAAACCCCCCGAACCCCTCGATTAGATTCCAGCCTGTAACTCACTCCCGGGTATCTGTTATTCTATATATAAACCCCCCGAACCCCCCGATTATACCCCAGCCTGTAACTCACTCCCGGGTATCTGTTATTCTATATATAAACCCCCCGAACCCCTCGATTATACCCCAGCCTGTAACTCACTCCCGGAGATCTGTTATTCTATATATAAACCCCCCCGAACCCCTCGATTAGATTCCAGCCTGTAACTCACTCCCGGGTATCTGTTATTCTATATATAAACCCCCAAACCTCTCAATTAGATCCCAGTTTGTAACTCACTCCCGGGTCTCTGTTATTCTATATATAAACCCCCGAACCCCTCGATTAGATTCCAGCCTGTAACTCACTCCCGGGTATCTGTTATTCTACATATAAACACCCTGAACCCCACGATTAGATTCCAGACTGTAACTCACTGCCGGGTATCTGTTATTCTATATATAAACCCCCCCCGAACCCCTCGATTATACCCCAGCCTGTAACTCACTCCCGGAGATCTGTTATTCTATATATAAACACCTCCGAACCCCTCGATTAGATTTCAGCCTGGAACCCACTCCCGGGTATCTGTTTATTCTATATAATCCCCCCGAACCCCTCGATTAGATTCCAGCCTGTAATTCACTCCCGGAGATCTGTTATTCTATATATAAACCCCCCGAACTCCTCGATTATACCCCAGCCTGTATCTCACTGCCGGGTTTCTGTTATTCTATATAAACCCCCCCGAACCCCTCGATGAGATTCCCGCCTGTAACTCACTCCCGGGTATCTGTTATTCTATATATAAACCCCAGAACCTATCAATTAGTTTCCAGCCTGTAACTCACTCCCGGGTATCTGTTATTCTATATATAAACCCCTCCGAACCCCTCAATTAGATTCCCGCCTGTAACTCACTCCCGGATATCTGTTATTCTATATATAAACCCCACCGAACCCCTCGATTAGATTCCCGCCTGTAACTCACTCCCGGGTATCTATTATTCTATATATAAACCCCCCGAACCCCTCGATTAGATTCCAGCCTGTAACTCACTCCCGGGTATCTGTTATTCTATATATAAACCCCCTGAACCCCTCGATTAGATTCCAGCCTGTAACTCACTCCCGGGTATCTGTTATTCTACATAAAAACCCCCTGAACCCCTCGATTAGATTCCAGCCTGTAACTCACTCCCGGGTATCCGTTATTCTATATATAAACATCCCGAACTCCTCGATTAGATGCCAGCCTGTAACTCACTCCCGGGTATCTGTTATTCTATATATAAACCCCATCGAACCCCTCGATTAGATTCCAGCCTGTAACTCACTCCCGGGTATCTGTTATTCTATATATAAACCCCCCTAACCCCTCGATTATACCCCAGCCAGTAACTAACTCCTGGATATCTGTTATTCTATATATAAACCCCCCGAACCCCTCGATTAGATTCCAGCCTATAACTCACTCCCGGAGATCTGTTATTCTATATATAAACCCCCCGAACCCCTCGATTATACCCCAGCCTGTAACTCACTCCCGGCTATCTGTTATTCTATATATAAACCCCCCGAACCCCTCGATTAGATTCCAGCCTATAACTCACTCCCGGAGATCTGTTATTCTATATATAAACCCCCCGAACCCCTCGATTATACCCCAGCCTGTATCTCACTGCCGCGTATCTGTTATTCTATATATAAACCCCCCAAACCCCTCGATTAGAATCCAGCCTGTAACTCACTCCCGGAGATCTGTTATTCTATATATAAACCCCCCGAACCCCTCGATTAGATTCCAGCCTGTAACTCACTCCTGGATATCTGTTATTCTATATAACCCCCCCACCCCCACCCCCCCGAACCCCTCGATTAGATTCCAGCCTGTAACTCACTCCCGGTATCCGTTATTCTATATATAAACCCCCCGAACCCCTCGATTAGATTCCAGCCTGTAACTCACTCCCGGTATCCGTTATTCTATATATAAACCCCCGAAGCCCTGAATTGGACAGCCCCTGTAGTTACTGTCAGTTCTATTGTCTATGGGGGAGGGTGTTATGTGGAAACAGACTTCGGATTCTGATCCCTTTGTTGTGCGGACTCTTACTTGTGTGTTCAAAGCCCGTTCTCATGCGCTTGTACAGGCTGTGTCTCCACTCCCAGGCTCTCAGTTGCTTCTCCCTCTCTGTACTGTCGTAGGTGATTCCGTCGCTCAGCTGGCCTACCCGGTGCTGGGCCTCCTGTATCAGGTTAGTCAGGTGCATGTCCCGCGTCTCCAGACTGACAACTAGCAACAAAACAAAGTGAGCTTAGTTCAGCAGCGATTGATTCTCACCTGCCCTGCCTGATGTTAATGGGGGATGCAGTTAAAAGCCTCAGAATGGGGTCTTCCACAATCTATCAAGTTCAAATAACCAATCAATAAGAACAGAATCTAGTCCTTTAACTATTTTATATACCTTAATCCCTGAGCCATACAGGAGGTGGGCAGGGGAAACGTCTCAAGGACACCCTCAATGCCTCTCTGATAAAGTGCAACATCCCCACTGACACCTGGGAGTCCCTGGCCAAAGACCGCCCTAAGTAGAGGAAGTGCATCCGGGAGGGCGCTGAGCACCTCGAGTCTCATCGCCGAGAGCATGCAGAAACCAAGCGCAGGCAGCGGAAGGAGCGTGCGGCAAACCAGTCCCACCCTCCCCTTCCCTCAACCACTGTCTGTCCCACCTGTGACAGAGACTGTGGCTCTCGTATTGGACTGTTCAGTCACCAGAGAACTCACGTTTAGAGTGGCAGCAAGTCTTCCTCGATTTCGAGGGACTGCCTATGATGATACCTTAATCAAGTGTATAGATCCAGCTGTGGAAACGTCACTGAGTAACTCCGGTTTTACAAGCTGGAAATCATTCTCGTGAGCCTGCTCTGAACCTTTCCCAAAAGCGCCCACCCTGTGAGCAGACCAAAGCTATCGGCGCTGTAAGCAGACAGAGAAAGGATGAGAGGACGGACTCACAGTGAGGGCTCTCCTTGGCTCCAGCCTTCAGGAGGATCCGAGCGACAGGCACATTGTTGGTCATCACAGCGACATCCAATGGCATCAGCCCCTCACAGTTGGGAGTGTTCAGATCCAGCTCATCCACACTGTACTCACTGAGCAGCAGCTGCACAGCATCAAGGTCCTGCTGCTCTACCGCCTCGAACAGGGCTTCATTGCACTGCAAATTCTGCAAGGGAGCACGCAGAATCTGTCAGAGGCACGAACATAAAAAGTAGCAGGAGTAGGCCATACGGCCCCGAGAGCCTGCTCCGCCATTTAATACGATCATGGCTGATTCAATCCTGGACTCGGGTCCACTTCCCTGCCCGCTCCCCATAACCCCTTATTCCCTTATCTATCGCTGTCTATCTCTATCTTAAATATATTCAATGTCCCAGCCTCCACAGCTCTCTGAGGCAGCGAATTCCACAGATTTACAACCCTCTGAGAGAAGAAATTCCTCCTCATCTCAGTTTTAAATGGGCGGCCCCTTATTCTAAGATCATGCCCCCTAGTTCTAGTCTCACCTATCAGTGGGAACATCCTCTCTGCATCCACCTTGTCGAGCTCCCTCATAATCTTATATGTTTCGATAAGATCACCTCTCATTCTTCTAAATTCCAATGAGTAGAGGCCAAAACTACTCAACCTTTCCTCATATGTCAACCTCCTCATCTCCGGAATCAACCGAGTGAACCTTCTCTGAACTGCCTCCAAAGCAAGTATATCCTTTCGTAAATTTGGAAACTGATACGTCCTTACTATACAGTATAAATGCACACGAAACCTATGCTTGAGAGAAGGTCAGTCTGTGACCTGTCCTTTATTCCTTAGCACTCAAGTGATGGAAGTGGGTGGAGCTTCCTCTTTTATACCTGAAGGTCTAGGTTAGGAGTGTCTCCCACAAGTTCACCACCTAATGGTCATTGTTCTCACAGTGTACAACTTAGGTCAGATTATACATAGAAACATAGAAACATAGAAAATAGGTGCAGGAGCAGGCCATTCAGCCCTTCTAGCCTGCACCGCCATTCAATGAGTTCATGCAACTTCAGTACCCCATTCCTGCTTTCTCGCCATACCCCTTGATCCCCCGAGTAGTAAGGACTTCATCTAACTCCCTTTTGAATATATTTAGTGAATTGGCCTCAACAACTTTCTGTGGTAGAGAATTCCACAGGTTCACCACTCTCTGGGTGAAGAAGTTTCTCCTCATCTCTGTCCTAAATGGCTTACCCCTTATCCTTAGACTGTGACCTCTGGTTCTGGGCTTCCCCAACATTGGGAACATTCTTCCTGCATCTAACCTGTCTAAACCCGTCAGAATTTTAAACGTTTCTATGAGATCCCCTCTCATTCTTCTGAACTCCAGTGAATACAAGCCCAGTTGATCCAGTCTTTCTTGATAGGTCAGTCCCACCATCCCGGGAATCAATCTGGTGAACCTTCGCTGCACTCCCTCAATAGCAAGAATGTCCTTCCTCAAGCTAGGAGACCAAAACTGTACACAATACTCCAGGTGTGGCCTCACCAAGGCCCTGTACAACTGTAGCAACACCTCCCTGCCCCTGTACTCAAATCCCCTCGCTATGAAGGCCAACATTCCATTTGCTTTCTTAACCGCCTGCTGTACCTGCATGCCAACCTTCAATGACTTATGTACCATGACACCCAGGTCTCGTTGCACCTCTCCTTTTCCTAATCTGTCACCATTCAGATAATAGTCTGTGTCTCTGTTTTTACCACCAAAGTGGATAACCTCACATTTATCCACATTATACTTCATCTGCCATGCATTTGCCCAATTTGTATGCCACTTCCTTGGCTTTAATACTATCCCTGATTTCCCATTGATAGCCACGGTTGAGCCACCTTCCCTTTTTTATTTTTACCCCAGACAGGGATGTACAATTGTTGTAATTCATCCATGCGGTCTCTAAATGTCTGCCATTGCCCATCCACAGTCAACCCCTTAAGTATCATTTGTCAATCTATCCTAGCCAATTCACGCCTCATACCTTCAAAGTTACCCTTCTTTAAGTTCTGGACCATGGTCTCTGAATTAACTGTTTCATTCTCCATCCTAATGCAGAATTCCACCATATTATGGTCACTCTTCCCCAAGGGGCCTCGCACAACGAGATTGCTAATTAATCCTCTCTCATTATACAACACCCAGTCTAAGATGGCCTCCCCCCTAGTTGGTTCCTCAACAGATTGGTCAAGAAAACCATCCCTTATGCACTCCAGGAAATCCTCCTCCACCGTATTGCTTCCAGTTTGGCTAGCCCAATCTATGTGCATATTAAAGTCACCCATTATAACTGTTGCACCTTTATTGCATGCACCCCTAATTTCCTGTTTGATGCCCTCCCCAACATCACTACTACTGTTTGGAGGTCTGTACACAACTCCCACTAACGTTTTTTGCCCTTTGATGTTCTGCAGCTCTACCCATATAGATTCCACATCATCCAAGCTAATGTCCTTCCTAACTATTGCATTAATCTCCTCTTTAACCAGCAATGCTACCCCACCTCCTTTTCCTTTTATTCTATCCTTTCTGAATGTTGAATACCCCTGGATGCTGAGTTCCCAGCCCTGATCATCCTGGAGCCACGTCTCCGTAATCCCGATCACATCATATTTGTTAACATCTATTTGCACAGTTAATTCATCCACCTTATTACGGATACTCCTTGCATTAAGACACAAAGCCTTCAGGCTTGTTTTTTTAACACCCTTTGTCCTTTTAGAATTTTGCTGTACAATGGCCCTTTTTGTTCTTTGCCTTGGGTTTCTCTGCCCTCCACTTTTCCTCATCTCCTTTCTGTCTTTTGCTTTTATCTTTTTGTTTCCCTCTGTCTCCCTGCATTGGTTCCCATCCCCCTGCCATATTAGTTTAACTCCTCCCCAACAGCACTAGCAAACACTCCCCCTAGGACATTGGTTCCGGTCCTGCCCAGGTGCAGACCGTCCGGTTTGTACTGGTCCCACCTCCCCCAGAACCGGTTCCAATGCCCCAGGAATTTGAATCCCTCCCTGCTGCACCACTGCTCAAGCCACGTATTCATCTGTGCTATCCTGCGATACCTACTCTGACTAGCACGTGGCACTGGTAGCAATCCCGAGATTACTACTTTTGAGGTCCTACTTTTTAATTTAGCTCCTAGCTCCTTAAATTCGTTTTGTCGGACCTCATCACTTTTTTTACCTATGTCGTTGGTACCAATGTGCACCACGACAACTGGCTGTTCTCCCTCCCTTTTTAGAATGTCCTGCACCCGCTCCGAGACATCCTTGACACTTGCACCAGGGAGGCAACATACCATCCTGGAGTCTCGGTTGCGGCCGCAGAAACGCCTATCTATTCCCCTTACAATTGAATCCCCTATCACTATCGCTCTCCCACTCTTTTTCCTGCCCTCCTGTGCAACAGAGCCAGCCACGGTGCCATGAACTTGGCTGCTGCTGCCCTCTCCTGATGAGTCATCCCCCTCAACAGTACTCAAAGCAGTGTATCTGTTTTGCAGGGGGATGATCGCAGGGGACCCCTGCACTACCTTCCTTGCACTGCTCTTCCTGCTGGTCTTCCATTCCCTATCTGGCTGTGGACCCTTCACCTGCGGTAAGACCAACTCGCTACACGTGCTACTCACGTCATTCTCAGCATCGTGGATGCTCCAGAGTGAATCCACCCTCAGCTCCAATTCCGCAACGCGGTCCGTCAGGAGCTGGAGGCGGATATACTTCCCGCACACGTAGTTGTCAGGGACACCGGAAGTGTCCCTGAGTTCCCACATGGTACAGGAGGAGCATATCACGTGACCGAGCTCTCCTGTCATGACTTAACCCTTAGATACACTTAAATTGGCAACAACAATGTTAAAGTTTACTCACTGTTATGGAAGAGAAAAAAGAAAAACTACTCACCAATCACCAGCCAATAACTTACCCCCTTGGCTGTGACGTCACCTTTCTGTTTCTTTCTACTTCTTTTTTGCCTTCTCCCTGTAGCTGCACAAGCCACGCCACTCACCGAACTCGCGCTGCTCCCGGTCTCACTGGCCTTTATAGGCCTCTCCGATCCCCGGAACTCCCGCCACTCGCCGAACTCGCGCTGCTCCCGGTCTCACTGGCCTTTATAGGCCTCTCCGATCCCCGGAACTCCCACCACTCCTCGAACTCGCGCTGCTCCCGGTCTCACTGGCCTTTATAGGCCTCTCCGATCCCCGGAACTCCCGCCTCTCCCCGAACTCGCGCTGCTCCCGGTCTCACTGGCCTTTATAGGCCTCTCCGATCCCCGGAACTCCCGCCTCTCGCCGAACTCGCGCTGCTCCTGGTCTCACTGGCCTTTTGTAGGCCTCTCCGATCCCCGGAACTCCCGCCTCTCGTGGAACTCGCGCTGCTCCCGGTCTCACTGGCCTTTATAGGCCTCTCCGATCCCCGGAACTCCCGCCTCTCCTGTCATGGTAGTCATATTGTGACTGGCGCCTGCTCTCGACAATTTCTTTCATGGCAGGGTGTATAAGGGATAACCGGGTTTTGAGTGTCCTTTTCATTAGCAGCTCTGCGGATGGAACCCCTGTGAGCGAGTGTGGTCGGGATCTGTAGGCCAACAGGAAGCGTGATAAGCGGCTTTGCAGGGAACCGCCTTGGATTCTGAGCATCCCCTGCACTGCTCATTCTGCCTGGCTGTTTGAGGCCGGCTTGAACGGTGCCATTCTGACATGGTTAATTCCATTGCCTGCCATGAAGTCCTGAAATTCAGTACTTGTGAAGCACGGGCCATTGTCGCTGACCAAGACGTCCGGTAGACCGTGGGCGGCGAACATTGCCCGTAGACTTTCTACCGTGGCAGAGGATGTGCTTGAATTTAAAATGTCACACTCGATCCATTTGGAGTAGGCGTCTAGTACAACCAAAAAAATTTTTTCTATGAAAGGACCTGCGTAGTCCACATGGATGCGTGACCAAGGCTTGGCAGGCCATGGCCAGGGACTAAGGGGGGCTTCCCTGGGCGCATTGCCCAGCTGGGCACACGTGTTGCACCTGCAAACACAAAGTTCCAGATCTGCGTCTATCCCTTGCCACCAAACGTGTGACCTGGCAATTGCCTTCATCGTGACAATGCCCGGGTGCTCATTGTGGAGTTCTCTGATGAACACCTCTCTGCCCATCTGGGGCATGACTACGCGGTTTCCCCACAGTAGGCAATCGGCCTGAATCGAGAGTTCATCCCTGCGCCTGTGAAATGGTTTAAATTCCTCAAGGCATGCCCTGTACGTGGCTGCCCAGTCCCCATTCAGGACACATTTCTTGACTAGAGACAATAGCGGGTCTCTATTTGACTTTAATCTGATGGGCTGTCACGGGTGAGCCTTCGCTTCCGAAAGCTTCAACAGCCATGACCATCTCAGCACCATGCTCGGTAGCCCCCTCAGTGGTGGCTAGTGGGAGCCTGCTGAATGCATCGGCGCAGTTTTCGGTGCCCGGTCTGTGCCGAATTGTGTAGTCATAGGCGGCTAACGTGAGTGCCCACCTCTGTATGTGGGCCGATGCGTTTGCATTTATTGCCTTGTTGTCGGCCAAAAGGGACGTTAGGGGTTTGTGATCTGTCTCCAGCTCAAATTTCCTGCCAAACAGGTACTGGTGCATTTTCTTTACCGCATATACACATGCGAGCGCCTCCTTTTCTACCATCCCATAGCCCCTTTCTGCCTGGGTCAGACTTCTGGAGGCATAAGCTACCGGCTGTAACTGACCCTTGGCATTGACATGCTGCAACACACACCCGACACCATAGGACGACGCATCGCACGTTAAAACAAGTTTCTTACATGGGTCATTTAGCGTTAACAGATTGTTGGAACATAACAAATTGCATGCTCTATTAAAAACTCTTTCCTGGCTGTCCCCCCAGATCCATTCGCGACCTTTGCGTAGGAGCACGTGTAGCGGCTCTAGCAGCGTGCTCAATATGGGAAGAAAGTTACCAAAATAGTTCAGGAGCCCCAGGAACGAACACAGCTCCGTCGTGTTACGGAGTCTGGGTGCTCTCTGGATTGCTTCCGTCTTGGACGCAGTTGGGCTGATCCCGTCTGCTGCTACCCTCATCCCCAGGAATTCTACCTCTGGAGCTAGGAAGACGCACTTCGCCTTTTTCAGTCGCAGCCCTACCCGGTCTAGTCTGCGTAGCACCTCCTCCAGGTTGTGGAGGTGTTCTTCAGTATCGTAACCCGTAATGAGGATGTCGTCCTGAAAAACCACCGTCCCTGGAATCGACTTGAGGAGGCTTTCCATATTCCATATGAGGCGGCGGCCGAGCGAATCCCGAACAGACATCTGTTGTACTCAAACAACCCCTTGTGTGTCGTGATGGTGGTCAGCTTCTTCGACTCACTCGCCAGCTCCTGGGTCATGTAAGCTGAGGTCAGGTCTAATTTTGAAAAAAGTTTGCCACCGGATAGCGTCGCAAAGAGGTCCTCCGCTCTCGGTATCGGGTACTGGTCTTGGAGTGACACACGATTGATGGTGGCCTTGTCATCACCACATATCCTGACCGACTCTTCACATATTTAAAGAAGCTTTTGCAGTCAGTTTTTATGTTCCCTGCGAGCTTACACTCATACTCTATTTTCCCCCTCCTAATTAAACCCTTTGTCCTCCTCTGCTGAATTCTAAATTTCTCCCAGTCTTCAGGTTTGCTGCTTTTTCTGGCCAATTTATATGCCTCTTCCTTGGATTTACATTATCCTTAATTTCCCTTGTTAGCCACGGTTGAGCCACCTTCCCCGTTTTATTTTTACGCCAGACAAGGATGTACAATTGTTGAAGTTCATCCATGTAATCTAAAAATGTCTGCCATTGCCTATCCACCGTCAACCCTTTAAGTATCATTCGCCAGTCTATTCTCGCCAATTCATGTCTCATACCATCGAAGTTACCTTTCCTTATGTTCAGGACCCTAGTCTCTGAATTAACTGTGTTACTCTCCATCTTAATGAAGAATTCTACCATATTATGGTCACTCTTCCCCAAGGGGCCTCGCACAACAAGATTGCTAATTAATCCTCTCTCATTACACAACACCCAGTCTAGGATGGCCAGCTCTCGAGTTGGTTCCTCAACATATTGGTCTGGAAAACCATCCATTATATACTCCAGGAAATCCTCCTCCACCGCATTGCTACCAGTTTGGTTAGCCCAATCGATATGTAGATTAAAGTCACCCATGATAACTGCTGTACCTTTATTGCATGCATCCCTAATTTCCTGTTTGATGCCATCCCCAACCTCACTACTACTGTTTGGTGGTCTGTACACAACTCCCACTAGCGTTTTTTGCCCTTTGGTGTTCTGCAGCTCTACCCATATAGATTCCACATCATCCAAGCTAATGTCCTTCCTTACTTTTGCGTTAATCTCCTCTTTAACCAGCAACACCACTTCACCTCCTTTTCCTTTCTGTCTATTCTTCCTGAATATTGAATACCCCTGGATGTTGAGTTCCCAGCCTTGGTCACCCTGGAGCCATGTCTCCGAAATCCCAATTACATCATATCCGTTAACAGCTATCTGCGCAGTTAATTCATCCACCTTATTACGAATGCTCCTCGCATTGAGACACAGAGCCTTCAGGCTTGTTTTTTTAACACTCTTTGTCCTTTTAGAATTATGTTGCAATGTGGCCCTTTTTGATTTTTGCCTTTGATTTCGCTGCCCTCGTCTCTTCCGTTTCTCCTTTCTATCTTTTGCTTCTGCCCCCATTTTACTTCCCTCTGTCTCCCTGCATAGGTTTCCATCCCCCTGCTATATTAGTTTAAACCCTCCCTGTTATATATGTAAACTTGGAATTACCATGTCTAACCACTAGAGGACTTATCCCTTGGAGTCCCAAGGAATCCCACAATCCCTTGGGAGCACCTGTATATAAGGAGGCCTCACAGGCTGGAGAGGCACTCTGAGATCTGTAATAAAGGACTACGGTCACACCTTAATTTGAGCTCACAGTATCTAGTCTGATTCTTTATTCAAGACATAACAACTGGCGACGAGATACAAATGATGAACCCCACTGCAACAATGCATAGAACCGTGGGCATCCTGGAGAAATTTTCGGAGGGAGATGATTGGGAAACCTTCGTGGAGCGACTCGACCAATACTTCATGGTCAATGAGCTGGAAGGAGAAGCGAATGCTGCCAAATGAAGAGCGACCCTCCTCCTACTCCATTTGCGGGGCACCAACGTATAGCCTCATGAAAAACCTGCTCGCTCCAGCAAAACATACGTACAAGTCGTACGATGAGTTGTGCACACTGGTCCGGGAGCATCGAAACCTGAAGGAAAGCGTTCTGATGGCGAGGTATCGGTTCTACACTTACAAGAGATCTGAAGGTCAGGAAGTGGCGAGCTACATCGCCGAGCTAAGGCACCTTGCAGGACATTCCAAATTGGAAGGACATTTGGAGCACATGCTCAGGGACCTTTGTACTTGGCATTGGCCACGAAGTGATACTTCGCAAACTTTTGGCTGCAGAGACTCCAACCTTGAGTAAGGCCATAGTGATAGCCCAGGCATTCATCGCCACCAGTGACAATACCAAACACATTTCTCAGCACTCTAGTGCTGCTGCAAGTACTATGAACAAAGTAACATTGTTTTCGAATCGAAATGTACAGGGCAGGACTCACATGCCTGTAGCTGCACGGCCGCAGATGACTCAGAGTCCACCATCAAGGGTGGTGATAAAAGGCCATTAACACCTTGTTGGCGCTGCGGAGGTGATTATCGTTTCCATTCATGCCACTTCAAAGGATACGTTTGCAAGGGTTGTGGAACAACGTATGTGCAGGTGAGCTGCAAACCCTACTAATCCTGCAAACCACCATGTTGCACAGGAGGACAGATCCACGGTGGATCATGACGAACCAGAGCCTCAGACAGGGTAGGCAGAGATATATGGGGTGTGATACGTCCTTACTACACAGTATAAATGTACACGAGGCCCATGCTTGAGAGAAGGTCAGTCTGTGACCTGTCCTTTATTCCTCAGCACTCAAGTGATGAAGGTGGGTGGAGCTTCCCCTTTTATACCTGAAGGCCCAGGTTAGGAGTGTCTCCCACCTAGTGGTCAGTGTTCTCACGGTGTACAACTTAGGTCAGTTTATACATCGATTAAAATGCTGGTTGAATACATGACATCACCTCCCCCCCCCAAAGTCTTATTGGGATCACAGGTTAAGTCTCTCTGGTGGTTTATGTTCCCTTGTAGAGCGCCTGAGTTGGGGCTCCGGTTGTTGGGCGCTGGCCTGAGTGTCTGCTGTTTGCGGTGCCTCAGGCCTGTCCGGACTGCCCACAGTGACTGGGCTCTCCTCCCTTTGGTTCCAGTGTTCAGTCACCTGTGGTGGAGTGAACTCTACATCGTGTTCTTCCTCTGCTTCTTCTATGGGGTTGCTGAACCTCCTTTTTGTTTGATCCACATGTTTGCGGCAGATTTGTCCATTGGTAAGTTTAACTACCAGAATCCTATTCCCTCACAGTGCCTGCGAGCCATTTGGGCCCTTCAGCGTAGTTGAGGACAAAAACAGGATCATTTACATCAATACATCGCGCCCTCGCATTCCTGTCATGGTAGTGATATTGTGACTGGCGCCTGCTCTCGACAATTTCTTTCATGGTGGGGTGTATAAGGGATAATCGGGTTTTGAGCGTCCTTTTCATTAGCAGCTCTGCGGGTGGAACCCCTGTGAGCGAGTGTGGTCGGGATCTATAGGCCAACAGGAGGCGTGATAAGCGGCTTTGTAGGGAACCCCCTTGGATTCTGAGCATCCCCTGTTTGATTATCTACACTGCTCGTTCTGCCTGGCCGTTTGAGGCCGGCTTGAACGGTGCCGTTCTAACATGGTTAATTCCATTGCCTGCCATGAAGTCCTGGAATTCAGTACTTGTGAAGCACGGGTCATTGACGCTGACCAAGATGTCCGGTAGACCGTGGGCGGCGAACATTGCCCGTAGACTTTCTACCGTGGCAGAGGATGTGCTTGAATTTAAAATGTCACACTTGATCCATTTGGAGTAGGCGTCTACTACAACCAAAAACATTTTCCCCATGAAAGGACCTGCGTAGTCCACATGGATGCGTGACCAAGGCTTGGCGGGCCATGGCCAGGGGTTAAGGGGGGCTTCCCTGGGCGCATGGCCCAGCTGGGCACACGTGTTGCACATGCGAACACAAAGTTCCAGATCTGCGTCTATCCCTGGCCACCAAACGTGTGACCTGGCAATTGCCTTCATCATGACAATGCCCGGGTGCTCATTGTGGAGTTCTCTGATAAACACCTCTCTGCCCATCTGGGGCATGACTATGCAGTTTCCCCACAGTAGGCAATCGGCCTGAGTCGAGAGTTCATCCTTGCGCCTGTGAAATGGTTTAAATTTCTCAGGGCATGCCCTGTACGTGGCTGCCCAGTCCCCATTCAGGACACATTTCTTGACTAGAGACAATAGCGGGTCTCTATTTGTCCAGACTTTAATCTGACGGACTGTCACGGGTGAGCCTTCGCTTCCGAAAGCTTCAACAGCCATGACCATCTCAGCATCATGCTCGGTAGCCCCCTCAGTGGTGGCTAGTGGGAGCCTGCTGAGTGCATCAGCGCAGTTTTCGGTGCCTGGTCTGTGCCGAATTGTGTAGTCATAGGCGGCTAACGTGAGTGCCCACCTCTGTATGTGGGCCGATGCGTTTGCATTTATGGCCTTGTTGTCGGCCAAAAGGGACATTAGGGGTTTGTGATCTGTCTCCAGCTCAAATTTCCTGCCAAACAGGTACTGGTGCAATTTCTTTACCGCATATACACATGTTAGCGCTTCCTTTTCTACCATCCCGTAGCCCCTTTCTGCCTGGGACAGACTCCTGGAGGCATAAGCTACCGGCTGTAACTGACCCTTGGCATTGACATGCTGCAACACACACCCGACACCATAGGACGACGCATCGCATGTTAAAACAAGTTTCTTACATGGGTCATATAGCGTTAACAGATTGTTGGAACATAACAAATTGCGTGCTCTATTAAAAGCCCTTTCCTGGCTGTCCCCCCAGACCCATTCGCGACCTTTGCGTAGGAGCACGTGTAGCGGCTCTAGCAGCGTGCTCAATTTGGGAAGAAAGTTACCAAAATAGTTCAGGAGCCCCAGGAATGAACGCAGCTCCGTCGTGTTACGGGGTCTGGGTGCTCTCTGGATCGCTTCCGTTTTGGACGCAGTAGGGCTGATCCCGTCTGCTGCTACCCTCATCCCCAGGAATTCTACCTCTGGAGCTAGGAAGACACACTTCGCCTTGTTCAGTCGCAGACCTATCCGGTCCAGTCTGCGTAGCACCCCCTCCAGGTTGTGGAGGTGTTCTTCAGTATCGCGACCCGTGATGAGGATGTCGTCTTGAAAAACCACCGTCCCTGGAATTGACTTGAGGAGACTTTCCATATTTCGTTGGAAGATCGCGGCGGCCGAGCGAATCCCGAACGGACATCTGTTGTACTCAAACAACCCCTTGTGTGTCGTGATGGTGGTCAGCTTCTTCGACTCACTCGCCAGCTCCTGGGTTATGTAAGCTGAGGTCAGATCTAATTTTGTCGCAAAGAGGTCCTCCGCTCTCGGTAGCGGGTACTGGTCTTGGAGTGACACCCGATTGATGGTGGCCTTGTAATCGCCACATATCCTGACCGACCCATCCGCCTTGAGCATCGGCACAATCGGGCTCGCCCAGTCACTGAATTCGACTGGCGAGATGATGCCTTCCCTGAGCAGGCGGTCCAATTCGCCTTCTATCTTTTTCCGCATCACGTACGGCTCCGCTCTGGCCTTGTGGTGTACTGGCCTGGCATCCGGGTTTATGTGAATCACTACCTTGGCCCCCACGACATCGCCCCATTTCCAGTTCATGACAGCAAGCCAACTCCTTCCCAGTAGTGCAGGACCGTCTCCCGGGACAACCCAGAGTGGCAACCTGTTCTCCGAATCTTTGTGGGTCATGACTACCGTGGCGCTGCCTAGCACCGGAATGATCTCCTTTGTGTATGTCCATAGCTGTGCGTCAATCGGCGATAATTTTGGCCTCCTGGCCATGGATGCCCACAACTTGTCGAACTGTTTGATACTTATCAGGGACTGGCTGGCCCCCGTGTCTAGCTCCATTGATACTGGGATGCCATTGAGGAGCACTTTCATCATTATCGGTGGCGTCCTGGTGTATGAACTGTATACATGCTCCACATGAACTCGCTGAACTTCAGCTTCCAGCGATTTCCCCCAGCGTTCATTTCTGCAATTTCTGCAGGTATTTTGCTCATCTCTGCAAACTCCGGCTGAGTGTGTGCCTCCACGCCTCCAGCATGAGCTGCTGTTGGAAACAAAAGGTCCCTTGCCAGTCGATCGTCCATGACTGCCCCTGTTATTGTCCTTGAGTGCACCATTAACAGGTGTTGATGACCCCATTACTGGCCGCATTGTCCCTTGCAATGGCGTGAATTGCCGTTCAGCTTGCCATTGTCTCTGTCGAACTCCCCCTCTGGGTTCGACTACATGTTGGGGCATGCCCGGCTGCCCTTGTCTGCCTGGAGAACTGTGTGCTGCTTTAAGAATGTTGAATCTCTGTCCCAACCATTCCTTAACACAGTACCTCTCGTCTGTTCTGCTCGTGGCCATGCTCGCGTGATTTAAATCCCAGTTTCTCATCGTCATTGATAGGTCCTTACTATACAGTGTAAATGCACATGAGGCCCATGCTTGAGAGAAGGTCAGTCTGTGACTTATCCTTTATTTCATAGCACTCAAGTGATGGAAGTGGGTGGAGCTTCCCCTTTTATACCTGAAGGTCCAGGTTAGGAGTGTCTCCCACAAGTTCACCACCTAGTGGTCATTGTTCTCACCGTGTACAACATAGGTCAGATTATACATGGGTTACAATGCTGGTTGAATACATGACAGAAACCAAAACTGCACGCAGTATTCCAGGTGTGGCCTCACCAATACCCTGTATAGCTGTAGCAAGACTTCCCCGCTTTTATACTCCCTCCCCTTTGCAATAAAGGCCAAGATTCCATTTGCCTTCCTGATCACTTGCTGTACCTGCATACTAACCTTTTGTGTTTCATGCACAAGTACCCCCAGGTCCCGCTGTACTGCAGTACTTTGCAGTGCAGCGAAGGTTCACCAGACTGATTCCTGGGATGGCGGGACTGACATATCAAGAAAGAGTGGATCAACTGGGCTTGTATTCACTGGAGTTCAGAAGAATGAGAGGGGATCTCATAGAAACGTTTAAAATCTGACGGGTTTAGACAGGTTCGATGCAGGAAGAATGTTCCCAATGTTGGGGAAGTCCAGAACCAGGGGTCACAGTCTAAGGATAAGGGGTAAGCCATTTAGGACCGAGATGAGGAGAAACTCCTTCACCCAGAGAGTGGTGAACCTGTGGAATTCTCTACCACAGAAAGCTGTTGAGGCCAATTCACTAAATATATTCAAAAAGGAGTTAGATGAAGTCCTTACGACTCGGGGGATCAAGGGGTATGGCGAGAAAGCAGGAATGAAGTTGCATGTTCAGCCATGAACTCATTGAATGGTGCTGCAGGCTCGAAGGGCTGAATGGCCTACTCCTGCACCTATTTTCTATGTTTCAAGCTCCAAAACATGGAGCTCAATTTGATGTAGCTGGAGACAGCTCATGCACACGTGGTCGCCCTGGTTGCGCGAAGCATCCAGGATTTCCCACATGCTCACTGAGCTCCCGCTGTGGGCAAATGTCAGCCTTACTCACATCATCCAAGGAACCGAGAATATCTGGGAGACTGATGAAATAGTACCAGGTATAATAATGGGACTAAAGGCGGACAAGTCCCCTGGACCTGATGGCTTACATCCAAGGGTCCTAAATGAAGTGGCTGCAGAGATAGTGGATGCATTGGTTGTAATCTACCAAAATTCCCTGGATTCTGGGGAGGTCCCAGCGGATTGGAAAACCACAAATGTAACGCCCCTGTTTAAAAAAGGAGGCAGACAAAAAGCAGGAAACTATCGACCAGTTAGCCTAACATCTGTCGTTGGGAAAATGCTGGAGTCCATTATTAAGGAAGCATTGGCAGGACATTAGGAATATCATTACTGACTGACCTCTCAATAGTGCGGCCCCTCACTGTGTGACTGACCCTCGATAGTGCGGCCCCTCACTGTGTGACTGACTGACCCTCGATAGTGCGGCCCCTCGCTGTGTGACTGACCCTCGATAGTGCGGCCCCTCGCTGTGTGACTGACCCCTCGATAGTGCGGCCCCTCACTGTGTGACTGACCCTCGATAGTGCGGCCCCTCACTGTGTGACTGACCCTCGATAGTGCGGCCCCTCACTGTGTGACTGACCCTCAATAGTGTGGCCCCTCACTGTGTGACTGACTGACCCTCGATAGTGCGGCCCCTCACTGTGTGACTGACCCTCGATAGTGCGGCTCCCTCACTGTGTGACTGACCCTCGATAGTGCGGCCCCTCACTGTGTGACTGACTGATCCCTCGATAGTGCGGCCCCTCACTGTGTGACTGACCCTCGATAGTGCGGCCCCTCACTGTGTGACTGACCCCTCGATAGTGCGGCCCCTCACTGTGTGACTGACCCCTCGATAGTGCGGCCCCTCACTGTGTGACTGACCCTCGATAGTGCGGCCCCTCACTGTGTGACTGACCCTCGATAGTGCGGCCCCTCACTGTGTGACTGACTGACCCTCGATAGTGCGGCCCCTCACTGTGTGACTGACTGACCCTCGATAGTGCGGCCCCTCACTGTGTGACTGACCCTCGATAGTGCGGCCCCCTCGCTGTGTGACTGACCCTCGATAGTGCGGCCTCTCACTGTGTGACTGACCCTCGATAGTGCGGCCCCTCACTGTGTGACTGACCCTCGATAGTGCGGCCCCTCACTGTGTGACTGACCCTCGATAGTGCGGCCTCTCACTGTGTGACTGACCCTCGATAGTGCGGCCTCTCACTGTGAGACTGACCCTCGATAGTGCGGCCTCTCACTGTGTGACTGACCCTCGATAGTGCGGCCCCTCACTGTGTGACTGACCCTCGATAGTGCGGCCCCTCACTGTGTGACTGACCCTCGATAGTGCGGCCCCTCACTGTGTGACTGACCCTCGATAGTGCGGCCCCTCACTGTGTGACTGACCCTCGATAGTGTGGCCCCTCACTGTGTGACTGACCCTCGATAGTGCGGCCCCTCACTGTGTGACTGACCCTCGATAGTGCGGCCCGTGTGACTGACCCTCGATAGTGTGGCCCCTCACTGTGTGACTGACCCTCGATAGTGCGGCCTCTCACTGTGTGACTGACCCTCGATAGTGCGGCCCCTCACTGTGTGACTGACCCTCGATAGTGCGGCCCCTCACTGTGTGACTGACTGACCCTCGATAGTGCGGCCCCTCACTGTGTGACTGACCCTCGATAGTGTGGCCCCTCACTGTGTGACTGACCCTCGATAGTGTGGCCCCTCACTGTGTGACTGACCCTCGATAGTGCGGCCCCTCACTGTGTGACTGACCCCTCGATAGTGCGGCCCCTCACTGTGTGACTGACTGACCCTCGATAGTGCGGCCCCTCACTGTGTGACTGACTGACCCTCGATAGTGCGGCCCCTCACTGTGTGACTGACTGACCCTCGATAGTGCGGCCCCTCACTGTGTGACTGACCCTCGATAGTGCGGCCCCTCACTGTGTGACTGACCCTCGATAGTGCGGCCCCTCACTGTGTGACTGACTGACCCTCGATAGTGTGGCCCCTCACTGTGTGACTGACCCTCGATAGTGCGGCCCCTCACTGTGTGACTGACCCTCGATAGTGTGGCCCCTCACTGTGTGACTGACCCTCGATAGTGCGGCCCCCTCACTGTGTGACCGACTGACCCTCGATAGTGCGGCCCCCTCACTGTGTGACTGACTGACCCTCGATAGTGCGGCCCCTCACTGTGTGACTGATTGACCCTCGATAGTGCGGCCCCTCACTGTGTGACTGACCCTCGATAGTGCGGCCCCTCACTGTGTGACTGATTGACCCTCGATAGTGCGGCCCCTCACTGTGTGACTGACCCTCGATAGTGCGGCCCCTCACTGTGTGACTGATTGACCCTCGATAGTGCGGCCCCTCACTGTGTGACTGACCCTCGATAGTGCGGCCCCTCACTGTGTGACTGACCCTCGATAGTGCGGCCCCTCACTGTGTGACTGACCCTCGATAGTGCGGCCCCTCACTGTGTGACTGACCCTCGATAGTGCGGCCCCTCACTGTGTGACTGACCCTCGATAGTGCGGCCCCTCACTGTGTGACTGACCCTCGATAGTGGGAGGGAATGGGAGAGATGTAAAACATGCTGCCAAATCACTATCAACTGTTTTACCTAATCGCACAAAGTCCTGATCTTCCCCATGGTGTGAAGGATTGTAGAAAGGGAGAGTGGAATTAACGGCAGCATCTGGTCATGTTCTATGTTAAAAGCCAGTTTGGTCAGAGTTTAGACCAGCATTACTGAGAACCCTGATGATCAGTGAACAACGCCCCTGTGGAATTCCCCCCAAAGTGGCTGATTGTGGCTGGGATCGCAGTTTGAGGAGGGCACGTTGCTTCTGTGTTCTCTTGAGAATATTTGGAGGAAATAATCTGTTCAGGAGGCTGTGGCCACAGTTACTGCTTTTGTCCTCCTTCTGATGCAGTACTGACTGTATTGCTGTACGGTTATCGCCAAGGGCTGATCACCTGACTTCGTCTTGCCGCATGTTCTTACCATTTCTATCATGTATGTAGACCATGTATACTAACTGTATAGTCACATAAGGTGTGCCACCAGAGGGCACTGTGGTGGGAGACCTAAGGTGTGCAGGGCCCAGTAACTCTGGAGTTACAATAAATGGGACTAAGGTCACAACAGCTCAAGTACAATACTAGACCTCGTGGAGTCATTCATAAGAATATTAAAGACATAACAACTGGCGATGAGATTACGAACTTTCACGCAAAAATGACTAATGTTGGTGCATTAGAAAAGTTCTCAGAGGGTGAAGATTTGGAAGTCTTTACGGAGCGGCTCACCAATATTTTGTAGCAAACGACTTGGTAGGCGATGATCTGGCCACGCTGAGCACAGAACTATCCTGTTGACTAGTTGTGGGCCCGCGGTCTACGGCTTTGTCAGGGACTTGTTTGCACCAGAGAAAACAACGACCAAGTCATACGAGGAGCTGAAAGTGCTAATTCTGGACCAACTCAAACCGAAGGAGAGCTTCCTCGCGGCCAGGCATCGATTTTATACACACCGTCGTCCCGAGGGCCAGGAAATCGCGAAGTACACTGCCGACCTCAGGAGGCTGACAGGACCGTGTGATCCCTCGCCGATGCGTTGCGGGACGTTTTAGTAATCGGCATCGGTCATGAGGCCCTTCTTCACAGGCTACTGTTTGCCGAAACCACCGTCACTCTGCAAAAGGCCATCAGCATCAGCCAGGCGTTCATGGCCTCACGCTGCAGCTCCATGCAGATGATGACTCACTCTCAGGACTCAAACCCGGCAAGTACTGTAAATAGAATGGTGCCTTTCACAGGCAGAACTGTTGAATGTGAATCTGCCCAGGGCAGAGCGTACAGGCCCCCCCGAGTCCTTTAACTCAGAGTCCGCCGAGCGATGCAAACGTAAGTCGAGTAGCACCATGCTGGCGTTGCGGAGGTAATCACAAGGCTCATCTGTGTCGATTCAGAGACTGTGTGCAAAGGCTTCAGCACAAAGGGCCACCTCCAGCGAATGTTCACCACGTGGAAGAGGAGTCAGCAGATGGCTGTGAATCCAGCGTGGATTACGAGGAGATGGCTAGAGAGGCAGTTCAGTCCCAGGACAAAGTGTATGGAGTATATACGTGCACCACAGATTGTCCTCCAGTGATAATGGAAGTCGAGATAAATGGTGTTCCAGTCTTCATGGAAGTGGACACGGGGGGCGAGTCAGTCAGTAATGAGCCAGGAAGCCTTTGAGAGACTATGGAACGATCAAGCGGAACGACCCAAGCTGGTCCCGGTTCAGGCAAAGCTACACCAAGGAACTGATATCAGTTGTTGGTAGTGCAGATGTAAGTGTATCCCATGATGGTGCGGTGCACAATTTACCATTGTGGATTGTTTCAGGTGATGGACCAACGCTACTTGGAAGAAGATGGATGGGGAAGATTCATTGGAACTGGGAAGACTTCATCCCTCCAGCGATCGACGTTTCCCATGCTCAGAGGCAGAGCAAGCCCCCACCTTCGGTTGGACCAGGCACTGGAGAGCAGATCCGCACAGCCCCCGAGGCACAGAGCGCTCATCACGACTGCTTGGCGATGGTCCGGCCGAGATGACCTGAACGCACCTTCCTGGTTTCAGTGGCAGGACTCCTGGGGAGAAAGATTGGATCCCAGGGCGCCTTCCCAGCTTCAGTGGCAGAATCCCTGGGAAAGAAGATCGCGGCTGTAAAGTCCTTACTCTACAGCATGAAACCACACGAGGCACATTCTGGGGACGAGGTCCCTCTGTGACCTCAACTCTTTATTCACAGCACTCCACAAGTGATGACCCTGCGTGGGACCTCCCTTTATATACCTGGGAGATCAGGTAAGGAGTATCTCCCACAAGTTCACCCCTTGTGGTCAAGGTGTGCATCGAGGTTGTATGTATACAGTAATACAGTGGTGTTACATTGTGGTTACATACATGACAGCGGCAGTCGACATCATGGACAGGGAAACGATGGCGTCCAAACCACGAGATCAGCGCTAATGGAGCAACAACACGTGGTTCCACGCAAGGAAGACGATTGGGGTAAAAGTAGTAAGGCTATTTTAAAGGAGGCCAGCAACCCGCCATTTTTGAATGAACTGCTTGAAATTGGTAACCAATGTAAAAGTCCAGCTGTAACGAGCAAAATGTTGTTGAGCGATCTCGGGTGCAAATTGCAATCAGTAAATGTAGCGGGCAAACACACAACGGTCGTATACAGGTCCAGCGGGCTACCCAGTGTTGTAGCCTGTGTCCCCGGGACCAGAACGATGTATCTGACAGAAGTAGACACGCTGCAGAGTAAACGATCCCCGGAGAGCAGAAGCTCCGGTAGCGATACCCTGCCTCAGATCGGTTTAACATTGCAGGCACCCGATGGCATGAACTGCCACGGACCAGAAACAGTAAACTGCGCCTATGCTCGCAGTCAGCTACCGTCGCCCATCACCCGGGTGGAAAAGGCACAGCCCACAAACCCACTCACCACCGCGGCAATGCCCAAGAGCGAAGGGTCACCCGCAACGGCTCCTCCGAACGGGACCTGGACCAGCCAGGATCCCAAACTAGAGAGTGCTCACAACGGTGCCCTCAAGGAAAGCGAGTCAGCAGTCCCCTGCGAACTGTTAGACAAGACGAGGCAGCCCCACTGTCGCTTAGACGAGACGCTCGCTCACTCGCTCAGACCGCTTACCAGGGAGCAGCAGCGACACTGTGCAAATGTAAAGGACAGGGAGGTCACAGACACATCAGATGTCTTTGGGCCTGCTCGACACTAGGAGTAACGGCAAGAGCCCTGAACTCTGTCAACTCGAGCAAAATGAGCTCACCTCGCCCACAGACCCACCAGCATGGGGCACTGCACCGCCACCAGATGACCCAGATCTCATCCGGCCGTGCTGGAACTAGACTGTCCTTGTGTACCTGTACTGATATACCTGTACTGATCATGTAAATGTACCACACAAAAAGAAACGCAACTGTAATCCACCCAACAAATGTACCAAGATGTAAATGTAAAACCCATGTGATGAACTCGAATGCAACTTGCGTGTAACGGGCCATTAGCCTGATCTCTGTGTGGGGGGGAGAATGGAGTAGTCATGGACACACAACCAGAAACCAGGGGGACCGCCACTGGCAACAAATCTCACTACCAACCCACCCAAGCTAGAAACGACCCTCCAATGGTCAACCAGGAAGAGCAAAGCCCAGGTCACCGTCAATGTACCAGTCAATTTGCATTAAAGACTTGGGGGGGCGGGGAGGAGTGGGGGGGAAGTGGTGTCATGTATGTAGACCATGTATACTAACTGTATAGTCACATAAGGTGTGCCACCAGAGGGCACTGCGATGGAAACCTGAGGTTGCCCTGTATCGGTGTGCAAGGCCTAGTATAAACGGCTGCTCACCATGCTTGTGTCTCACTCTGGAGTTACAGTAAATGGGACTTGGGTCACTACAGCTCAAGTACAATACTAGACCTTGTGGAGTCATTCATAGAGTATTATCCTGTACCCTTTCACCCAGCAACATTCAAAGGGGTTGTTATCCCTTTTCCGTTTGTTTATTAACCCATTTAGTGGGAGCTGGTTGGTTTTAGAAACCTTGTCGGAACAATAATGACTCGTCTTACCATAGACGACTTCCTCAGGAGATCCCTGTCGGTTTTTGTTGTCACGAATGCTTCATCGAAGGATGAGTGGCTCCCTTTGAACTTGTCGGAGAGATTGCGATACAGACGCTTGGCCGCACTTGGGGAAACTGGGCTGCCGCCTTTCTTGGTGCTGGAGAGGTGCAGGTTCTGCATCTGCTGTGTCATGTTGGAACTCAGACACCTGGGGCCAGAACACACACACAATGAGACAATGGGTGGCAGCACACTCTCAGAGTCCACACAGGCAACAGAACCCCTACAGTGCAGGGAACAGCTCACGGTCTCAGTGTGACTCTCCCGGGTACACCCCCACCATCCTCCCGGGTACCACCCCCCACCATCCTCCCGGGTACCCCCCTCCCACCATCCTCCCGGGTACCCCCCCACCATCCTCCCGGGTACCCCCCCACCATCCTCCCGGGTACCCCCCTCCCACCATCCTCCCGGGTACCCCCTCCACCATCCTCCCGGGTACCCCTCCCACCATCCTCCCGGGTACACCCCCACCGCTCTCCCGGGTACCCCCCCCACCATCCTCCCGGGTACCCCCCCACCACCCTCCCGGGTACCACCCCCCACCATCCTCCCGGGTACCCCCCCCACCATCCTCCCGGGTACCCCCCTCCCACCATCCTCCCGGGTACCCCCCCACCATCCTCCCGGGTACCCCCTCCCACCATCCTCCCGGGTACCCCCCCCACCATCCTCCCGGGTACCCCCCCACCATCCTCCCGGGTACCCCCTCCCACCATCCTCCCGGGTACCCCCCCCACCATCCTCCCGGGTACCCCCCCCCACCATCCTCCCGGGTACCCCCCCACCATCCTCCCGGGTACCCCCCTCCCACCATCCTCCCGGGTACACCCCCACCGCTCTCCCGGGTACCCCCCCACCATCCTCCCGGGTACCCCCCCACCATCCTCCCGGGTACCCTCCCACCATCCTCCCGGGTACCTCTCCACCATCCTCCCGGGTACCATAGAAACATAGAAACATAGAAAATAGGTGCAGGAGTAGGCCATTCGGCCCTTCTACCCTGCACCGCCATTCAATGAGTTCATGGCTGAACATGAAACTTCAGTACCCCCTTCCTGCTTTCTCGCCATACCCCTTGATCCCCCGAGTAGTTAGGACTTCATCTAACTCCTTTTTGAATATATTTAGTGAATTGGCCTCAACAACTTTCTGTGGTAGAGAATTCCACAGGTTCACCACTCTCTGGGTGAAGAAGTTTCTCCTCATCTCGGTCCTAAATGGCTTACCCCTTATCCTCAGACTGTGACCCCTGGTTCTGGACTTCCCCAACATTGGGAACATTCTTCCTGCATCTAACCTGTCTAAACCCGTCAGAATTTTAAACGTTTCTATGAGATCCCCTCTCATTCTTCTAAACTCCAGTGAATACAAGCCCAGTTGATCCAGTCTTTCTTGATAGGTCAGTCCCACCATCCCACCATCCTCCCGGGTACCCCCTCACCATCCTCCCGGATACTTCCCCACCATCCTCCCGGGTACCCCCCCACCATCCTCCCGGGTACCGCCCCACCATCCTCCCGGGTACCCCCCCACCATCCTCCCGGGCACCCCCTCCACCCTCCTGGATACCCCCCACACTCTCCCGGGTACCTCCCCACCACACTGCCCCATGTGATGTCACCACAAAGGCTCGTGGGCAAAGTCACACTCAGCAGCAAGATAACCAATGACAGAGCAGCTCTCCCCGGGATACAGTCATACTCCCCAGGACACAGTCACACTCCCTGGGACACAGTCACACTCCCCGGGATACAGTCACACTGCCCGGTTACAGTCACACTCCCCGGGACACAGTCACACTCCCCGGGATACAGTCACACTGCCCAGTTACAGTCACACTCCATGGGACACAGTCACACTCCCCGGTTACAGTCACACTCCCCGGTTACAGTCGCTCTCCCCGGGATACAGTCACACTCCCCGGGATACAGTCACACTGCCCGGTTACAGTCACACTCCCCGGGATACAGTCACACTCCCCGGTTACAGTCACACTCCCCGGTTACAGCCGCACTCCCCGGGATACAGTCACACTCCCCGGGATACAGTCACACTGCCCGGTTACAGTCACATTCCCCGGGATACAGTCATATTTCCCGGTTACAGTCACACTGCCCGGTTACAGTCACACTCCCTGGTTACAGTCACACTCCCCGGGATACAGTCACACTCCCCGATTACAGTCACACTCCCCGGGATACAGTCACACTCCCCGAGTCACAGTCACACTCCCCGGGATACAGTCACACTCCCCCGGTTACAGTCACACTCCCCGGGAAACAGTCACACTCCCCGGGATATCGTCACACTCCCCCGGTTACAGTCACACTCCCCGAAACACAGTCACACTCCCCCGGTTACAGTCACACTCCCCGAAACACAGTCACACTCCCCAGAATACAGTCACACTCCCCGAAACACAGTCACACTCCCCAGAATACAGTCACACTCCCCGGGATACAGTCACACTCCCCAGTTACAGTCACACTCCCCGGGATACAGTCACACTCCCCGGGATACAGTCACACTCCCCCGGTTACAGTCACACTCCCCGGGATACAGTCATACTCCCCCGGTTACAGTCACACTCCCCGGGATACAGTCTCACTCCCTGGGATACAATCACACTCCCCGGTTACAGTCACACTCCCTGGTTACAGTCACACTCCCCGGGATACAGTCACACTCCCCGATTACAGTCACACTCCCCGGGATACAGTCACACTCCCCGGGTCACAGTCACACTCCCTGGGATACAGTCACACTCCCCCGGTTACAGTCACACTCCCCGGGATACAGTCACACTCCCCCGGTTACAGTCACACTCCCCGGGATACAGTCACACTCCCCGGGATACAGTCACACTCCCCGGGATATAGTCACACTCCCCCAGTTACAGTCACACTCCCCGAAACACAGTCACACTCCCCAGAATACAGTCACACTCCCCGGGATACAGTCACACTCCCCAGTTACAGTCACACTCCCCGGGATACAGTCACACTCCCCGGGATACAGTCACACTCCCCGGTTACAGTCACACTCCCCGGGATACAGCCACACTCCCCCGGTTACAGTCAAACTCCCCGGGATACAGTCACACTCCCCGGGATACAGTCACACTCCCCCGGTTACAGTCACATTCCCCGGGATACAGTCACACTCCCCCGGTTACAGTCACATTCCCCGGGATACAGTCACACTCCCCCGGTTACAGTCACACTCCCCAGAATACAGTCACACTCTCCGGGATACAGTCACACTCCCCGGGATACAGTCACACTCTCCTGGTTACAGTCACACGCTATACTGTTTCTGCATAATTATAAATCAGACTAACATCAAATCTGACTGAAGCAGTATTGTGCCTGGGCAAAAGAACGCAGACATCTTGCAGATATAAATATAAGTGATCTTGAATTGTGTGAAAATAAATTAATAATACACTCCCTGCTTCTCTTTGTCTTCTTCCCCTCCTATTTATCTCTTTTCATTTTCCTATCTCTATCTCTGTCTCCATCTCTCTCTCTCTCTGTCTCTCTCTCTGTCTCCCTATCTCTCTCTCTCTGTCTCCCTATCTCTCTCTCTCTGTCTCCCTCTCTCTCCCCAGTTCTCTCTCTGTTTCCCTTTATCCCTCTCTCCATCTCTTCCTCTGCCTCTCTGTTGCCCTCTTTTCCTCTCTACATTTCCCTCTCTCTTCATTTCCCTGTTTCCCTAGGAATGTCGTCTCCTCTGTTTCCCTTTATCCTTCTCTTCTCCCTCTCTCTGTCTCTCTCTGTTTCCCTCTCCCTCTCCCTCTCTCTCTCTGTCCTGCTCTCCCTCTCCCTCTCTGTCCCGCTCTCCCTCTCCCTCTCTCTCTCTGTCCCTCTCTCCCTCTCACTCTCTCCCTCTCTGTCCCTCTCTCTCTCTCTCTGTTTCCCTCTCCCTCTCTGTCCCTCTCCCTCTCTGTCACTCTCCCTCTCTCTCCCTCTCTCTCCCTGTCCCTCTCTCTCTCCCTCTCTCTCTGTCCCTCTCTCCCTCTCCCTCTCTCTCTCTCTCTGTTTCCCTCTCCCTCTCTGTCCCTCTCTCTCTCTGTCCCTCTCTCTCTCTCCCTCTCTCTCTCTCTCTCTGTCCCTCTCTCTCTCTCTCTGTTTCCCTCTCCCTCTCTGTCCCTCTCTCCCTCTCCCTCTCTGTCACTCTCCCTCTCTCTCTCTCCCTCTCTCTCTCTGTCCCTCTCTCTCTCTCCCTCTCTCTCTGTCCCTCTCTCCCTCTCCCTCTCTGTCACTCTCTCTCTCCCTCTCTCTCTCTGTCCCTCTCTCTCTCTCCCCCTCTCTCTCTGTCCCTCTCTCCCTCTCCCTCTCTCTGTTTCCCTCTCCCTCTCTGTCCCTCTCCCTCTCCCTCTCTGTCACTCTCTCTCTCTCCCTCTCTCTCTCTGTCCCTCTCTCTCTCTCCCTCTCTCTCTGTCCCTCTCTCCCTCTCCCTCTCTCTCTCTCTCTGTTTCCCTCTCCCTCTCTGTCCCTCTCTCTGTTTGTCCTTCTCTCCCTCTCCCTCTCCGATGCCCCATCCCTGTCAGCACTCCTTTCTCTCTAACCGCTGATTATTCAGTGTGAAACATTCTCACTGGTGCTTCTCAAACACACACATGCGGCCTGGTGTGTCACACACAGATTCCTGTGTTTTCCCTGCACACTTTCAGTAATGAATTACAGTTAATGAGCCACAAGTTGAGTGTTCACGCAGTGACATGACACAACACGAAACTCACAGTTAGCTGTTATGTGCCCTGCAGCTTTGGAAACCATTGACCGGTTTCAAGAGACTGGGGCAGGTGATGTGGAGACGGGTGATGTTTGATAGCTCAGTGTCCTCGTTCTATCAGTGAGCATGAGCAGATCCCTCCCTCCGCACCCCTTGCGGATGTTAATGAACTGATGTTGCCCCTCACTTAGCCTCAGCTCTGGAACTAATGAGGAAAGTGAATGTGACTTAAAGCACTCGCATCCCCAGGGATTGCTGGGAAACTGCGAATCAGGCCTAGTGACATCACCACACAGCAAGCCAAACTTTCACTAATTCCCCTGTCGAATCCTGACCGTAGAACAGACGGGCCATGGTCTGTCATTCAATGATGTCCTTCAAATCAGGCGCTTTATAGAGGCGAGGAACATGAACAAACCACGCTCACTCATCTCAACGCCCCAGGAAACAACACTAGTAATTAACAAATCCAGCTGCTCGGCTTCACAAAGGCCAGGGCTTCGTGCTCAGCAATACCTCCCACATCTCCACTGCAATATATACAGCACTACTCATCTCCTAGACTCCTTCCCAGTGCATCTGTATCTTGGGGAGTGTGACTGTAGCCCAGTGAGTCAGTGTGTGTAGGACTGTACCCCAGTGAGAGTCAGTGTGTGTGGGACTGTACCCCAGTGAGAGTCAGTGTGTGTGGGACTGTACCCCAGTGAGAGTCAGTGTGTGTGGGACTGTACCCCAGTGAGAGTCAGTGTGTGTGGGACTGTACCCCATGTGAGAGTCAGTGTGTGTGGGACCTGTACCCTAGTGAGAGTCAGTGTGTGTGGGACTGTACCCAGTGAGAGTCAGTGTGTGTGGGACTGTACCCCAGTGAGTCAGTGTGTGTGGAACTGTACCCCAGTGAGAGTCAGTGTGTGTGGGACTGTACCCCAGTGAGAGTCAGTGTGTGTGGGACTGTAGCCCAGTGAGAGTCAGTGTGTGTGGGTCTGTACCCCAGTGAGAGTCAGTGTGTGTGGGACTGTACCCCAGTGAGAGTCAGTGTGTGTGGGACTGTACACCAGTGAGTCAGTGTATGTGGGACTGTACCCCAGTGAGAGTCAGTGTGTGTGGGACTGTACCCCAGTGAGAGTCAGTGTGTGTGGGACTGTACCCCAGTGAGAGTCAGTGTGTGTGGGACTGTACCCCAGTGAGTCAGTATGTGTGGGACTGTATCCCAGTGAGAGTCAGTGTGTGTGGGACTGTACCCCAGTGAGAGTCAGTGTGTGTGGGACTGTACCCCAGTGAGAGTCAGTGTGTGTGGGACTGTACCCCAGTGAGAGTCAGTGTGTGTGGGACCCGTACCCCAGTGAGAGTCAGTGTGTGTGGGACTGTACCCCAGTGAGAGTCAGTGTATGTGGGACTGTACCCCAGTGAGAGTCAGTGTGTTTTGGACTGTACCCCAGTGAGAGTCAGTGTGTGTGGGACCCGTACCCCAGTGAGAGTCAGTGTGTGTGGGACTGTACCCCAGTGAGAGTCAGTGTGTGTGGGACTGTACCCCAGTGAGAGTCAGTGTGTGTGGGACTGTACCCCAGTGAGAGTCAGTGTGTGTGGGACTGTACCCCAGTGAGAGTCAGTGTGTGTGGGACTGTACCCCAGTGAGAGTCAGTGTGTGTGGGACTATACCCCAGTGAGAGTCAGTGTGTGTGGGACTGTACCCCAGTGAGAGTCAGTGTGTGTGGGACTGTACCCCAGTGAGTGTCAGCTCGTTTAGGAGAGGCGTAAGTTGATGAATAGTGTGTTTATTTTATGCAGCCAGTATTATTTTGGTGATGATCTTAAATTGAAATCCTGCAGTTACTGAAAATAGTTTTGTCCATAATTACCTTCTTAAAACCTCTCACTATTTTGAACACTTCTATCGGATCTCGTTTCCTGATTATTTAGTACAATAGACTGTTTTAGGCCATGTTTTAATGTTAACAATCCGGAGGGAATAACCTCGAGGGGACAAAGTAGAGGAAGTTGATGATGGTGGTGCCAGTCTGGGAGTTGTGGTGACTGGGTGATTGCTGCTATATTTAAAGCTGCGTTCTGACCGGGTGAGATTACAATTGGCCTCCATCAAGTGACTTGGCAACAGAATAGGAGCAGTTTCTGCGTCATAGAAATAACCAAAATCCATGGGGATAATCCAGGATATTGAGAGAGAGCAAATAGAAGGAGTACCATATCTGTGCACGCGTGCAAGTGTAAGATTGATTACATTACATCGGATTACATAGTATATACAGCACAGGAACAGGTCAGTCCGCCCAACCAGTCCATGCCGGCGTTTATGCTCCACTCGAGCCTCTTCTGTCTTTCCTCATCTAACTATGATTCTATGAACTCGATCAGCATAACCCTCTATTCCCTTCTCCCCCATATACTTGTCCAGCCTCCCCTTAAATACATCGATACTATTCACCTCAACCCCTCCCTGTGGCAGCGAGTTCCACATTCTCACCACTCTCTGGGTAAAGAGGTTTCTCCTGAATTCCCCATTGGATTTCTTGGTGACGATCTTATATTGATGGCCTCTAGTTATGTTCGTCCCCACAAGTAGAAACACTCTCTCTGTATCCACGCTATCAAAACCTTTCATATTAGGTCACCCCTCAGCCTTCTTTCTTCAAATGAAAAGAGACCCAGCCTGTTCATCCTTTCCTGATAGGTATAGCCTCGCATTTCTGGTATCATCCTTGTAAATCTTCTCTGCACCCTCTCCAGTGCCTCTATATCCTTTTTATAATATGGTGACCAGAACTGTATGCAGTGCTCCAAGTGTGGTCTAACCGAGGTTCGATACAGGTTTAGCATAACTTCCCTACTTTTCAATTCTATACCTCGAGAAATAAACCCTAGTGCTTGGTTTGCTTTTTATGGCCTTGCTAACCTGTGTCATAACGTTTAGTGATTTGTGGATTTGTATCCGAGATCCCTTTGTTCCTCTATCCCACTTAGACTCACATCCTCCCAGTAATAAGTGAGCTCCCTACCAAAATATAATTCCTCACATTTATCTGTGTTGAACTTCATTTGCCAATTATATGCCCATTCTGCAAGTTTATTAATGTCCCCCTGTAATTTGTTGCAGTCCCCCTCAGTATTGACTATCCCCCAATTTGGTGTCATCTGCAAATTTAAAAATTGTGTTTTTGATTCCAAAGTCTAAATCGTGAATATAAGTTGTGAACAACAGTGGTCCCAGCACTGATCCTTGTGGAACACCACTGCCCACCTTCTGCCCCTGTGGATAGCTGCCCTTTATCCGACTCTCTGCTTTCTGTCTTGAAGCCAGCTAGCGATCCATTCTGCTCCTTGTCCCCTGACTCCGCATTCTCTGACCTTGTTCATCAGCCTATTATGGGGTACCTTATCGAAGGTCATTTCAAAATCTAGATAAATTACATCTACTGCATTACCCTTGTCTACTCTCTCTGTTACCTCTTCAAAAAATTCAATGAGGTTGGTCAAGCAAGAAAGATATGACTGCACTGGAGAGTAGAGGGGAGATTTACGAGGATGTTGCCAGGACTGGAGAATGTTAGCTATGAGGAAAGATTGGATGGACTGGGGTTACATTCTTTGGAACAATGGAGGCCGAGGGGAGACCTCATTGGGGTGTATAAAATTATGAGGGGCCGAGATAAAGTGGATAGGAAGGGATTATTTCCCTTAGCAGAAGGGTCAACAACCAGCGGGCATAGATTTAAAGTAATTGGGGGGAGATTTAGAGGGAATTTGAGGGGAAATTTCTTCTCCTGAAGGGTGGTGAGGGTCTGGAACTCACGGCCTGAAAGGGCGGTAGAAGCAGAAACCCTCACCACATTTAAACAGTACTTGGATACGCAACTGAAGTGCCGTAATCTGCAAGGCTACGGACCAAGAGCTGGAAAGTGGGATTAGGCTGGGTAACTCTTTGTCAACCAGCACAGACACGATGGGCCGAATGGCCTCCTGTGCTGTAAATTTCTATGATTCTAAAACTTTCCCTTTTGAAATCCATTCTGACTATTCATTATTATATTTTTGGCTTCTAGATGTTTTTCTATGTTTTCCTTTAGTAGGAAATCCATTATGTGGAGAGTGTGTGTGAGAGAGTGGTAGAGGTCGTGGGTTTGGGAGGAGCTGTTGAAGAAGCCTTGGCGAGTTGTTCCAGTGCATCTTGTAGATGGTGCACACTGCAGCCACGGTGCGCCGGTAATCAAGCGGCTGCTTTGTCCTGGATGGTGTTGAGCTTCTCGAGTGTTGTTGGAGCTGCACTCATCCAGGCAAGTGGAGAGTGTTCCATCATACTCCTGACTTGTGGCTTGTGGATGGTGGAAAGACTTTGGGAGTCAGGAGATGAGACACTCACCGCATAATACCCAGCCTCTGACCTGTCTTGTAGCCATGGCATTTATGTGGCTGGCTCAATTGAGTTTCTGGTCAATGGTGACCTCCGATAGTTGGGGACTCAACGATGGTAATGTCATTAAATGTCAAGGGGAGGTGATTAGAATCTCTCCTGTTGGAGATGGTCATTGCCTGACACTTGTGTGGCATGAATGTTACTTGCCACTTATCAGCCCAAGCCTGAATGACATCCAGGTCTTATGACCATGATAACATAAGCAATAGGAGCAGGAGTAGATCATTCAGCCCCTCAAGCCTGCATTCAGTAAGATCATGGCTGATTTTCAACCTCAACTCCACCTTGCTGCCCTATCCCCAAAACCCTTGATTCCTTTTGTTGTGTATCTGTAAAGCATGCAATCTCATGTTCCGCCACCAGGGAGCGCATCCCTGTAATTCCCAAGGGATCCCAGCATCCCTTGGCAGCACTGTATATAAGCCGGCCCTGTAAAGTCCTTACTCTACAGCATGAAACCACACGAGGCACATTCTGGGGACAAGGTCACTCTGTGACCTTAACTCTTTATTCACAGGACTCCAAAGAACCATTACCCTGCGTGGGACCTCCCTTTTTATACCTGTGTGATCAGATAAGGAGTGTCTCCCACAAGTTTACCCCTTGTGGTCAAGGTGTGCATCAAGTAATGTATAGAGTGTATACAGTAATACAGTGGTGTTACATTGTGGTTACATACATGACATCATCCCCCCCCCCCCCGCTAAAATCTTATTGGGATCATAGGTTTAGTCTTTCAGGTGGTCTACACTCCCTTGTGGAGCGCCGCAGTTGGGGCTCTGGTTGTTGGACACTGATGTGAGTGTCTGTCACCTGTGGTGATTCCGGCCTGTCCGGGCTGACCTCAGGGACTGTGCATTCTTCTGATTGCTCTTGTTGCTCGTTCACTGGCGGTGTTGTGAGCTCCATCTCATGGTCTTCTTCAGGTTTCTCCGTGTCGATGCTGAACCTTTTTTTTACTTGGTCCAGATGCTTACGGCATATCTGGCCATTGTTGAGTTTTACCACGATGACCCTATTCCTCTCTTTGTCAATTACAGTGCCCTCAAGCCATTTGGGCCCCATGACGTGATTGAGGACGAATACAAGATAATTTATTTCGATCTATCTCCCCCTCGCATTACGGTCATGGTACTTGTTTTGTGACTTGCGCTTGCCCTCAACTATGTCGGTCAGGACTGGGTGAATGAGGGACAACTGAGTTTTGAGTGTCCGTTTCATTAGTAGCTCTGCGGGCGGGACCCCCGTGAGCGAGTGCAGTCAGGATCTATAGGCCAGCAGGAGACGCGATAGACGGCATTGTAGGAAGGGTCCTTGAATCTTGAGCATACCTTGCTTAACGATTTGGACCGCACGTTCCGCCTGGCCATTGGAGGCCGGCTTGAACGGCGCAGTCCTGACGTGGTTACTCCGTGTGCAGGACACATTTCTTAATCAAGGATAGGAGGGGATCTCTGTTTGTCCAGATTTTGATCTGGCGGGCTGTGATGGAGGAGCCTGCGCTGTCAAAGGCATCGACAGCCATGACCATCTCGGCGCTTTGCTCCGCTGCCCCCTCAGTGGTGGCCAGTGGGAGCTTGCTGAGCGCGTCAGCGCAATTTTCAGTGCTGGGCCAGTGCCGGATGGAGTAGTCATAAGCAGCCAGCGTGAGAGCCCATCGCTGTATGTGAGCTGATGCGTTGGCATTGACAGCCTTGCTGTCTGACAACAGGGATGTTAATGGCTTGTGGTCCGTCTCTAATTCAAACTTCCTACCAAAGAGGTACTGATGCATTTTGTTTACACCATAGACACATGCGAGCACTTCCTTCTTGACCATCCCATGTCCCCGTTCTGCTTGAGAGAGCGATCTCGAGGCATAAGCCACAGGTTCTAGTTGACCCTCAGCATTGCCCTGCTGCAACACGCACCCAACCCCATTGGACGATGCATCACATATCAGAACCAATTTTTTACAGGGGTCGTACAGGGTCAACAACTTGTTTGAATAAAGTAGGTTTCGCGCCCGATCAAAAGCCCGTTCCTGACAGTCCCCCAAAACCAATCGCAACCCTTACGCAGGAGTCATCCTGCCTCAAAGAACCCTCTTCTGGTCCATCCGCCTCATATATGAGTCTGGTTGCAGACTTCTTGCACATTCGAGCTAAGTGGCCACTGAGATTGCAGTTTCTGCAGACAAACTGTTGAAATCTGCAAGATCTAACTGAGTGTTTTCCCCCATACCTCCAGCATGAGTTAAAGTTTCCATTGTTGGGAACAAAGGAACTATGGCCAGGCATTCCGCGCTGACTGTCCTTTTGACTGCTCTTAAGTACCCTATTAGTGGGTGTCAATGGCCCCATCCCGGGCCGCATTGTCCACTTGTGATGGTGTGAATGTCCGTTCAGCCTGCCATTGTCTCTGTTGAAGTCCTACTCTGGGGTCTATTGCTGCCTGGGGAGTATCGGACTGCCCCTGCCTGCCTGCGGGGCTCTGAGTCGCATTGATGATGTTGACTCCCTGATCCATCGCCGCGTTAGAGGCAGAATTGGGCGCGTATATTATTTTCGTCTCTTCCTCCCCCGCCATGAAAGTTTGAGCTATCAACGCCGCCGCTTCCAAGGTCAAATCCTTGGTCTCAATTAATTTGCGGAAAATTCCCGTATGACCAATGCCCTCGATAAAGAAGTCCCTTAGCATCTCCCCCCTGCAGGCGTCTGTGAACTTACAGAGGCTGGCCAAACGCCAGAGGTCCGCTACAAAGTCCAGTATGCTCTGTCCTTCACGACGTCAGTGGGTGTAGAATCTGTGTCGGGCCATGTGTATGCTACTCGCCGGTTTGAGGTGCTCCCCGATCAATTTGCTAAATTCTTCAAAGGTTTTGTCCACCGGCTTTTCAGATGCTAGTAAGTCCTTCATGAGTGCGTAAGTCTTTGGTCCGCAGCTGGTCAAAAGATGAGCCCTTCGCTTGTCGGCCGCTGCATCCCCCAGCCAGTCTTTCGTAACGACGCTTTGCTGAAGCCTCTCGACAAAATCATCCCAGTCTTCCCCAACACAGGACCATTCCTCTGTGCTACCGGTGGCCATTCTCGTGGGTCGTGAATTCCCGTTTCTCGTCGCCAATGTAAAGTCCTTACTCTACAGCATGAAACCACACGAGGCACATTCTGGGGACAAGGTGACTCTGTGACCTTAATTCTTTATTCACAGGACTCCAAAGAACCTGACCCTGCGTGGGACCTCCCTTTTTATACCTGTGTGATCAGGTAAGGAATGTCTCCCACAAGTTCACCCCTTGTGGTCAAGGTGTGCATCGAGGTTGAGTGTAAACAGTAATATAGTGGTGTTACATTGTGGTTACATACATGACAGGCCCTAAGGGCTGTTCCTCACTCTGGAGTGTCTTAATAAAGACTGAGGTCACTGTTACTTTAACATCCCTGTGTACAGTCTCATCTGTGTTAGGAACACAATAACTGGCGACGAATATACGAATCCAACGCAAAGATGCAGCAAACTGTATGCATCCTGGAGAAGTTCTCGGAGGGTGAGGACTGGGAAGCCTATGTCGAACGGCTAGACCAGTACTTTGTAGCCGACGAGCTGGACGGAGAAGAAGGAAGCGCTGCAAAAAGGAGAGTGGTCCTCCTCACGGTCTGCGGGGCACCGACCTACAGCCTCATGAAGAATTTTCTGGCTTCGCTGAAATCTACAGATAAGTCGTATGAGGAGCTGTGCACACTGGTTCTGGAGCATCTTAGCCCGAGGGAGAGTGTGTTGATGGCGAGGTATCAGTTCTACACGTGCCAGCGATCTGAAGGTCAGGAAGTGGCGAGCTACGTCGCCGAGCTAAGGCGACTTGCAGGACAATGTGAGATTGATGGCTACCTGGAGCAGATGCTCAGATACTTATTTGTACTGGGCATTGGCCATGAGACCATCCTATGAAAACTTTTGACTGTAGAGACACCGACCCTCAGTAAGGACATTGCGATAGCACAGGCGTTTATGTCCGCCAGAGATAACACCAAACAAATCTCTCAGCACACAAGTGCTAGCAATGTTGATAAATTAACTGGAACTGTGTTTGCAAGCAGAAATGTACAGGGCAGAAACCACGAGTCTGCAACTGCCAGCAGGCCTCAGGTGACCCAGATGACTCAGAGTCCGCAACAAAGGATGAATGCAAGGCAATTCACACCTTGTTGGCGTTGTGGAGGCTTCCATTCAGCCTATTCATGCCGCTTCAAAGGGTATGTTTGCAAGAGCTGTGGAACAATGGGGCACTTCCAACAAGCCTGCAGATGAGCTGCAAACTCTGAAAAACCTGCTAACCACCACGTGGCAGAGGAAGATCGGTCCATGGTGGATCAAAGCAATTTCGAGCCTCAGAGAGAGGAGGCAGATGCTGAAGTACACGGGGTGCACACATTTTCGACGAAATGTCCACCTATAATGCTAAATGTAAAAGTGAATGGTTTACTCGTAGCCATGGAACTGGAAAGTGGCGTTAGCCAATCCATCATGAGTAAAAAGATGTGCAACAAGGCACTCAGACTAGCCCTGAGCCCCATCCACACGAAACTGAAAAGGGACACCAAAGAGCTTTTCACTGTCCTGGGCAGCGCCATGGTCAAGGTCACCTACGAGGGCACGGTGCACGAACTGCCACTCTGGATTGTCCCGGGCGATGGCCCCACACTGCTTGGAAGGATCTGGCTGGGCAAAATCCACTGCAACTGGGATGACATCCGAACGCTATCACATGTCGATGAGACCTCATGTACCCAGGTTCTTAACAAATTTCCTTCCCTTTTTGAGCCAGGCATTGGAAACTTTTCCGGGACGAAGGTGCGGATCCACTTGGTCCCAGAGGCACGACCCATTCACCACAAGGCGCGAGCGGTACCTCACATGATGAGGGAGAGAGTGGAAATCGAGCTGGACAGGCTGCAACGCGAGGGCATCATCTCCCCAGTGGAATTCAGCGAGTGGGCCAGCCCGATTGTTCCAGGACTCAAAAGTGATGGCACGGTCAGGATTTGCAGCGATTATAAAGTAACTATTAATTGTTTCTCGCTACAGGACCAGTGCCCGCTACCTAAGGCAGACGGCCTATTTGCGACGCTGGCAGGAGGTAAGACGTTCACCAAGCTCGACCTGACTTCGGCCTACATGACGCAGGAGCTGGAGGAGTCTTCGAAGGGCCTCACCTGCATCAACAAGCACAAGGGACTGTTCATCTACAACAGATACCCGTTTGGAATTCGGTCGGCTGCAGCGATCTTCCAGAGAAACATGGAGAGCCTACTCAAGTCGGTACCACACACGGTGGTTTTTCAGGGCGACATATTGGTCACAGGTCGGGACACCGTCGAGCACCTGCAAAACCTGGATCGAGTAGGGCTGCGGCTGAAGAGGTCGAAATGCGACTTCATGGCAACAGAAGTGGAGGTTTTGCGGAGAAAGATTGTGGCGGACGGCATTCGGCCCACAGACGCCAAGGCAGAGGCTATCAGGAACGCGCCCAGGCCACAGAATGTCACGTAGCTGCGGTCGTTCCTGGGACTCCTCAACTATTTTGGTAACTTCCTACCGGGGTTAAGCACCCTCTTAGAGCCCCTACATGTGTTATTGTGTAAAAGTAAGAACTGGGTATGGGGAAAAAAAAGAAGTAATTGCTTTTGAGAAAGCCAGAAACATTTTATGCTCCAACAAGCTGCTTGTATTGTATAACCCGTGTAAAAGACTTGTGCTAGCATGTGATGTGTCGTCGTACGGAGTCGGGTGTGTATTACAACAAGCTAACGTTGCGGGGAAGTTGCAACCTGTTGCCTATGCCTCCAGGAGCTTGTCTAAGGCCGAGAGGGCCGACAGCATGATTGAGAAAGAGGCATTAGTGTGTGTGTTCGGGGTAAAGAAAATGCATCACTACCTGTTTGGCCTCAAATTTGAGCTGGAAACCTATCACAAGCCCCTCACATCCCTGTTCACTGAAAACAAGGGGATAAATACTAATACCTCAGCCCACATACAAAGGTGGGCACTCGCGCTATCATCGTATAACTATACCATCCGCCACAGGCCAGGCACAGAGAACTGTGCGGATGCTCTCAGTCGGCTACCATTGCCCACCACGGGGGTGGAAATGGCGCAGCCTGCAAACTTGTTGATGGTGGCGCAGCCCGCAGACTTGTTGATGGTCATGGGAGCGTTTGAAAATTATAAATCACCTGTCACGGCCCGCCAGATTAGGACTTGGACCAGCCAAGATCCTCTGCTGTCCCTAGTAAAAAACTGTGTACTGCATGGGAGCTGGGCCAGCATCCCCGTTGAAATGCAAGAGCTAATCAAGCCGTTCCAGCGGCGAAAGGACGAGCTGTCCATTCAGGCAGACTGCCTGTTGTGGGGTAACCGCGTAGTGCTACCCAAAAAGGGCAGGGAGACGTTCATCTCAGATCTCCACAGTACACACCCGGGTATAGTAATGATGAAAGCGATAGCCAGATCCCACGTGTGGTGGCCCGGTATCAACTCTGACTTAGAGTCCTGTGTACGGCAATGCAGCGTATGTGCTCAGTTGAGCAACGCGCCCAGAGAGGCACCACTAAGTTTGTGATCCTGGCCCTCCAGACCATGGTCGAGGATCCATGTCGACTATGTGGGCCCGTTTCTCGGTAAAATGTTCCTGGTGGTGGTGGATGCTTTTTGAAAATGGATTGAATGTGAAATAATGTCGGGAAGCACTGCCACCGCCACCATTGAAAGCCTGAGGGCCATGTTTGCCACCCATGGCCTGCCTGACATACTGGTCAGTGACAACGGGCCATGTTTCACCAGTGCCGAATTTAAAGAATTCATGACCCGCAATGGGATCAAACATGTCACCTCGGCCCCGTTTAAACCAGCCTCCAATGGGCAGGCAGAGCGGGCAGTACAAACAATCAAACAGAGCCTTAAACGAGTCACAGAAGGCTCACTCCAAACCCGCCTGTCCCGAGTACTGCTCAGCTACCGCACGAGACCCCACTCGCTCACAGGGGTGTCCCCGGCTGAGCTACTCATGAAAAGGACACTTAAAACCAGACTCTCGCTGGTTCACCACAACCTGCATGATCAGGTAGAGAGCAGGCGGCAGCAACAAAATGTAAACGATGGTCGCGCCATGTGTCACGGGAAATTGATGTGAATGACCCTGTGTATGTGCTAAACTATGGACATGGTCCCAAGTGGATCGCGGGCACGGTGATAGCTAAAGAAGGGAGTAGGGTGTTTGTCGTCAAACTAGACAATGGACAAATTTTCAGAAAGCACCTGGACCAAACGAGGCTGCGGTTCACAGACTGCCCTGAACAACCCACAGCAGACACCACCTTTTTCGAGCCCACAACACACACCCAAAGGATCAACGACACCACCCCGGACCAGGAAATTGAACCCACCACGCCCAACAGCCCAGCAAGGCCAGGCTCACCCAGCAGCCCTGCAGGACCAACAACACGCCAGCCCAGCGAGGGCACAGCCAACACACCAGAACAGACATTTGTACCGAGGCGGTCCACCAGGGAAAGAAAGGCTCCCGACCGCTTCACCTTGTAAATAGTTTTCACTTTGACTTTGGCGAGGGAGTGACGTTGTGTATCTGTGAAGCATGCTGACGTGGATTGAGAACTGGTTGTCAGACAGGAAGCAAAGAGTAGGAGTAAATGGGTACTTTTCAGAATGGCAGGCAGTGACTAGTGGGGTACCGCAAGGTTCTGTGCTGGGGCCCCAGCTGTTTACATTGTGCATTAATGATTTAGACGAGGGGATTAAATGTAGTATCTCCAAATTTGCGGATGACACTAAGTTGGGTGGCAGTGTGAGCTGCGAGGAGGATGGTATGAGGCTGCAGAGTAACTTGGATAGGTTAGGTGAGTGGGCAAATGCATGGCAGATGAAGTATAATGTGGATAAATGTGAGGTTATCCACTTTGGTGGTAAAAACAGAGACAGACTATTATCTGAATGGTGACAGATTAGGAAAAGGGAAGGTGCAACGAGACCTGGGTGTCATGGTACATCAGTCATTGAAGGTTAGCATGCAGGTACAGCAGGCGGTTAAGAAAGCAAATGGCATGTTGGCCTTCATAGCTAGGGGATTTGAGTACAGGGGCAGGGAGGTGTTGCTACAGTTGTACAGGGCCTTGGTGAGGCCACACCTGGAGTATTGTGTACAATTTTGGTCTCCTAACTTGAGGAAGGACATTCTTGCTATTGAGGGAGTGCAGCGAAGATTCACCAGACTGATTCCCGGGATGGTGGGACTGACCTATCAAGAAAGACTGGATCAACTGGGCTTGTATTCACTGGAGTTCAGAAGAATGAGAGGGGATCTCATAGAAACGTTTAAAATTCTGACGGGTTTAGACAGGTTAGATGCAGGAAGAATGTTCCCAATGTTGGGGAAGTCCAGAACCAGGGGTCACAGTCTAAGGATAAGGGGTAAGCCATTTAGGACCGAGATGAGGAGAAACTTCTTCACCCAGAGAGTGGTGAACCTGTGGAATTCTCTGCCACAGAAAGTGGTTGGGGCCAATTCACTAAATATATTCAAAAGGGAGTTAGATGAAGTCCTTACTACTTGGGGGATCAAGGGGTATGGCGAGAAAGCAGGAATGGGGTACTGAAGTTTCATGTTCAGTCATGAACTCATTGAATGGCGGTGCAGGCTAGAAGGGCTGAATGGCCTACTCCTGCACCTATTTTCTATGTTTCTATGTTTCTATGCACTCCCATGTTCCGCCACCAGGGAACTCATCCCCTGAAGTCCCAAGGGATCCCAACATCCCTTGGGAGCACTGTATATAAGCCGGCCCCTAAGGCCTGTTCCTCACTCTGGAGTGTCTTAATAAAGACTGAGGTCACTGTTACTTTAACCTCCCTGTGTGCAGCCTCACCTGTGTTAGGAACACAATACCTTTCGTATCCAAAAATCTATCGATCTCTGTCTTAAATATACTCAACAACTGAGCCAGAGCCCTCTGGGGTGGAGAATTCCAAAGATTCGCCACCCTCTGAGTGAAGACATTTCTCCTCAACTCAGTCTTAAATGACTGACCCCTTATTTTGAGACTGTGACCCTTCCAGCCAGGGGAAATAGTCTCTCAGTATCTACCCTGTCAATCCCGCTAAGAATTTTATATGTTTCAATCTCTCATTCTTCTAAATTCAAGGGAATACAGGCTCAGTCTACTCAATCTCTCTTCATAGGACAATCACCACATCCCAGGGTATCAGTCTTGCTGTATGCGGGCACGGACTGCTCCATTATCTGAGGAGTTGAGAATGGAACTGAACACTGTGCAGTCACCAGCGAACATCCCCACTTCTGACCTTATGATGGAGGTAAGGTCATTGATGGAGCAGCTGAAGATGGTTGGGCCTAGGACACTGCCCCGAGGAACTCCTGCAGCGATGTCCTGGGGCTGAGATGACTGACCTCCAACCACCACAACCATCTTCCAGTGTGCTGGGTGTGACTCTAGCCAGTGGAGAGTTTTCCCCCTGTGATGGTGGGGACTTCAGGAGGAGACCGAGTTGGATCATCCACTTGGCAATGCTGGATGAAGATGGTTGTGAATGCTTTAGACTTGCCTTTTGCACTCACATGCTGGGCTCCACGACCAAATAACCATTTTTTATATATATGGACCAACTAGTGAGTGCTAGTTGGATATTCAGCTACAGTGGACATCGCAATCAACCTGATCCTACTCACACTCAATGAAAACACATCATCGCTGGACACTGATCAGGTACATGTACCCTCACTTAACCCAGGAACACCGAGGCAAATTGTAATCTATACTGTGGCCACAGCTGAGATCGGCTAACGCAACACTGACCAGAGACTGAGTCTGAGAATACCTGAACTCCCCTGCTCTTCTTCCAATAGTGCCATGGAATCTTTTAAATCTACCTGAGAGAGCAGACAGGGCCTCAGTTTAACATCTCATCCAAAAGACGGCACCTCCGACAGTGCAGCACTCCCTTAGTACAGCAATCCCTCAGTACTGCCCCTCCAAGAGTAAAGCACTCCCTCAGTACTGTCCCTCCGACAGTAAAGCCCTCCCTCAGTACTGCCCCTCCGACAGTGCAGCACTCCCTCAGTACTGTCCCTCCGACAGTAAAGCCCTCCCTCAGTACTGTCCCTCCGACAGTAAAGCCCTCCCTCAGTACTGCCCCTCCGACAGTAAAGCCCTCCCTCAGTACTGCCCCTCCGACAGTGCAGCACTCCCTCAGTACTGTCCCTCCGACAGTAAAGCCCTCCCTCAGTACTGTCCCTCCGACAGTACAGCAGTCCCTCAGTACTGTCCCTCCGACAGTAAAGCACTCCCTCAGTACTGTCCCTCCGACAGTAAAGCCCTCCCTCAGTACTGCCCCTCCGACAGTGCAGCACTCCCTCAGTACTGTCCCTCCGACAGTAAAGCCCTCCCTCAGTACTGTTCCTCCGACAGTACAGCAGTCCCTCAGTACTGTCCCTCCGACAGTAAAGCACTCCCTCAGTACTGTTCCTCCGACAGTACAGCAGTCCCTCAGTACAGTCCCTCCAACAGTAAAGCACTCCCTCAGTACTGTCCCTCCGACAGTAAAGCCCTCCCTCAGTACTGTCCCTCCGACAGTACAGCAGTCCCTCAGTACTGTCCCTCCGACAGTAAAGCACTCCCTCAGTACTGTCCCTCCGACAGTACAGCAGTCCCTCAGTACTGTCCCTCCAACAGTAAAGCACTCCCTCAGTACTGCCCCTCCGACAGTGCAGCACTCCCTCAGTATTGCTCCCTGACAGTGCAGCACTCCCTCAGTACTGCCCCTCCGACAGTGCAGCACCCCCTCAGTACTGCCCCTCCGACAGTGCAGCACTCCCTCAGTACTGCCCCTCCGACAGTAAAGCACTCCCTCAGTACTGCTCCCTGACAGTGCAGCACTCCCTCAGTACTACACTGGAGTGTCAGCCTGTATTATAGGTTCAAATCTCTAGAGTGGACGTGAACCATCGACCTTCTGACTCAGAGGCGAGAACGCTATCTACCGAACCGTGGCTGAAACAAGGGCTTTATTTTCAGCCCCGTGCAATGCTGAGGAAGCTCGAGTTGTTCAAGCAGAACGATTGGGTTGGACTAATTGTGCCAGCTTTGTAGGGTTCAATTGAAGTGGTTATGAAGCAATCTATCCTCGTACATTAGGAATCAATTCGCAGTAAATAGGTCAAGGTTGAACAAGGCAACCTTGTGGTACATTCAACGTCACCTGACAGAATTGCTCTCCTCTGTAATAATACGCTCATCACAAAGAGCCCGTGATCCAACAAGGATTGAGCAGCTAGTTCAATGCCTTAATGAGCTATAACCTCCAGCAGATTATAATTAAAATCTTCTCCACTTCACAACTGTAAATAGTCCTGAATCCAGGCTGAAAGAGCTACAGGACCCTGAACAAAAACTCAGAATAAAGAGCAAGATATTTCCAAACATTTCAGGGTTGTGTTATATAGAGAACAGGTAACTGTACAGAATCCCAATGGACTAAACCCCTTCCCATTCATTTAGTTGAGCTGTGAGGAGGACACTAAGAGGCTGCAGGGTGACTTGGACAGGTTAGGTGAGTGGGCAAATGCATGGCAGATGCAGTATAATGTGGACAAATGTGAGGTTATCCATTTTGGGGACAAAAACACAAAAGGCAGAATATTATTTGAATGGTGGCAGATTAGAAAAAGGGGAGGTGCAACGAGACCTGGGTGTCATGGTACATCAGTCATTGAAGGTTGGCATGCAGGTACAGCAGGCGGTGAAGGCGGCAAATGATATGTTGGCCTTCATAGCGAGAGGATTTGAGTATAGGAGCAGGGAGGTCTTACTGCAGTTGTACAGGGCCTTAGTGAGGCCTCACCTGAAATATTGTGTTCAGTTTTCGTCTCCTAATCTGAGGAAGGATGTTCTTACTATTGAGGGAGTGCAGCGAAGGTTCACTAGACTGATTCCCGGGATGTTTCTATGGCAGGACTGACATATGAGGAGAGACTGGATCGACTGGGCCTGTATTCACTGGAGTTTAGAAGAATGAGAGGGGATCTCATAGAAACATATAAAATTCTGATGGGACTGGACAGGTTAGATGCGGGAAGAATGTTCCCGATGTTGGGGAAGTCCAGAACCAGGGGTCACAGCCTAAGGATAAGGGGTAAGCCATTTAGGACCGAGATGAGGAGAAACTTCTTCACCCAGAGAATGGTGAACCTGTGGAATTCTCTACCACAGAAAGTTGTTGAGGCCAATTCACTAAATATATTCAAAAAGGAGTTCGATGTAGTCCTTACTACGAGGGGTATGGCGAGAAAGCAGGAATGGGGTACTGAAGTTGAATGTTCAGCCATGAACTCATTGAATGGCGGTGCAGGCTAGAAGGGCCGAATGGTCTACTCCTGCACCTATTTTCTATGTTTCTATGTTTCTATGTAATCTCAAGGCTGCTCCCTCTCAGCTGGAGGGCTGAATCGGTGGATGTGAGATAGCGCACTGATCTCTCCTCATCCTGCTGGCTAGGCAATGGGTAACTGACAGCGTCGTTTTACACAGGTTTGCTGATGATCAATTATCAAATGACTAATACAGTCAAATCTCAATACAGGTGGAGCTTGTTCAGAAACCAATCAGGATCAGGCAGTCCAAGATGGCACATAAAAGCACTTTTATCCAGTTACATTTATCAACAGAGGAATCCCTACCCGCTCAGTGTTGAGGTGTTCTGTGTGATAATGAGCCACACACTGTAGGCCAATCCCTGGGCCAATCACAGGGCTAATCCCTGGGACAATCTCAAGGCCAATCCCAGGGCCAATCACTGGGCCAATCACTGGGCCAATCCCTGAGCCAATCCCTGGGCCAATCCCAGAGCCAATCCCTGGGACAATCTCAAGGCCAATCCCAGGGCCAATCACTGGGCCAATCCCTGGGCCAATCCCTGGGTAAAATCCCTGGGTCAATCCCAGGGCCAATCCCTGGGCCAACCCCAGGACCAATCCCAGGGCTAATCCCTGGGCCAATCCCAGGGCCAATCCCTGGGACAATCCCAGGGCCAATCCCTGGGCTAATCCCTGGGCCAACCCCAGGACCAATCCCTGGGCCAACCCCAGGACCAATCCCTGGGCCAACCCCAGGACCAATCCCTGGGACAATCCCAGGGCCAACCCCAGGGGCAATCGCTGGGCCAACCCCAGGACCAATCCCAGTACTAACACCTGGGCTAACTCCTGGACCAATCCCAGGGTCAGGCTGCGAGAAGGTAGAGGCTTCAGTTGAGCTCAGTAGCCTTAGGTCCGGGAGACTGAATAATCAGCCAGGGTTCCTGCTCCTGATCTCTGCCCAGTGACCCCTGGGTTAGAGAGAGGGGAAATGAGCCAGGGTTCCTGCTCCTGATCACTACCCAGTGACCCCTGGGTTAGAGAGAGAGGGGAAATTAGCCAGGGTTCCTGCTCCTGATCACTACCCAGTGACCCCTGGGTTAGAGAGAGGGGAAATCAGCCAGGGTTCCTGCTCCTGATCACTGCCCAGTGACCCCTGGGTTAGAGAGAGGGGAAATCAGCCAGGGTTCCTGCTCCTGATCACTGCCCAGTGACCCCTGGGTTAGAGAGAGGGGAAATGATCCAGGGTTCCTGCTCCTGATCACTACCCAGTGACCCCTGGGTTAGAGAGAGAGGGGAAATCAGCCAGGGTTCCTACTCCTGATCACTACCCGGTGACTCCTGGGTTAGAGAGAGGGGAAATCAGCCAGGGTTCCTGCTCCTGATCACGGCCCAGTGACCCCTGGGTTAGAGAGAGAGGGGAAATCAGCCAGGGTTCCTACTCCTGATCACTACCCGGTGACTCCTGGGTTAGAGAGAGGGGAAATCAGCCAGGGTTCCTGCTCCTGATCACGGCCCAGTGACCTCTGGGTTAGAGAGAGGGGAAATCAGCCAGGGTTCCTGCTCCTGATCACTGCCCAGTGACCCCTGGGTTAGAGAGAGAGGAGAAATAGCCAGGGTTCCAGCTCCTGGTCACTGCCCAGTGACCCCTGGGTTAGAGAGAGAGGAGAAATAGCCAGGGTTCCAGCTCCTGGTCACTGCCCAGTGACCCCTGCATGTGTGGATATCGTGCGAGGACAGGTCAAGTGTGAGCTGTGATCGAGACGCTCACTACGTGTCTGACTGAGGACAGCCAGCTCCTCTCCCCACCCTGCAATATTCCAGCCCCTTCCGTGTGATATCAGTTATCACTGGAAAATACAATCAGATTGTTTTTCAAAAAAGCAATGGTTGTTATAATTGGAATGGAGTGAGGCCACACTGTGTATCCTCGGCCACAGGTGACGGGCAGGACTGTGGGACGACACGGTGCCAGTGCTCCTCTTGCGGTGACCTCCTTATCTCGGGCAATGGACGGCGGGAGACGAACTCCTGTGAGGCACAAGCGTGAGGGGGAGACACCGGGCTGCGATCAGGCCTGGGAGCTGTGGCCGGCTGGTTTGTGCCCCTCTCTCTCGCCCGGTGCCGAGGACAACTGTATCACTGCTAATGCCACAGTGCGGATTGGGGGTGGAACCTGGGATCTTTCTGGTCTGTAAGGCTCAGTACCACCTACTATAGCTCTCACTGTCTGCAATATAGAAATGGGGCTGTGTTACGAGAGTGTACGCTTCAGCAATTCCTGAGGAACATCAAAATCTCGAGAAGAGAAAAGACCGAGTTCCCTCGAGTTCAGCTTTTCCATCACAGATCCAACAACAATGGAGCTGTTGACCAATCACAGCCAATAATCTCGATCAGTGAGGCGACAACTGACCCAGACACGGTGAGGAAACCCCCAATGGGGGAGAGCTTTGGGAACCCGAGGTCCAAGGTCACCAGTTCCTCCCGAGCTCGCTGCACCCCCCGACATCACAGCTCACATTACTCACATACTGCAGCACAAAATGTTATTGTCTGCAAATACCCCACACCCCTCACTGTAACACTGATATACCCCACACCCCTCACTGTAACACTGATATACCCCACACCCCTCACTGTAACACTGATATACCCCACACCCCTCACTGTAACACTGATATACCCCACACCCCTCACTGTAACACTGATATACCCCACACCCCTCACTGTAACACTGATATACCCCACACCCCTCACTGTAACACTGATATACCCCACACCCCTCACTGTAACACTGATATACACCACACCCAACACTGCAACACATTTATACCCCACATCCCTCAATGTAACATTCTGATATAACCCCACACCCCTAACTGTAACACTGATATACCCCACACCCCTCACTTAACACTGACATACCCCACACTCTTCACTGTAACATTCTGATATAAACCCACACCCCTCACTGTAACACTGATATACCCCACACCCCTCACTGTAACACTGATATACCCCACACCCCTCACTGTAACACTGATATACCCCACAACCCTCACTGTAACACTGATATACACCACACCCCTCACTGTGACACTGATATACCCCACGCCCCTCACTGTAACACTGATATATCCCGCGCTCCTCTCTGTAACACTGATATACGCACAACCCTCACTGTTACACTGATATACACCACACCCCTCACTGTAACACTGATATACCCCACACCCCTCACTGTAACATTCTGATTTTCCCCAAACACCTCACTGTAACACTGATATACCCCACACCCCTCACTGTAACACTGATATACACCACACCCCTCAATGTAACACTGATATACCCCACACCCCTCACTGTAACACTGATATACCCCACACCCCTCACTGTAACACTGATATACCCCACACCCCTCACTGTAACATTGATATACCCCACACCCCTCACTGTAACACTGATATACACCACACCCCTCACTGTAACACTGATATACCCCAAACCCTTCACAGTAATATTGATAGACCCCACACCCCTCACTGTAACACTGTTATACCGCACATCCCTCACTGTAACACTGATATCCCCACACCCCTCACTGTAACACTGATATACTCCACACCTCTCACTGTAACACTGATATACACCACGCTCCTCTCTGTGACACTGATATACCCCACACCCCTCACTGTAACACTGATTTACCCCACACCCCTCACTGTAACACTGATATACCCCACACCCCTCACTGTAACACTGATATACCCCACACCCCTCACTGTAACACTGATATACCTCACACCCCTCACTGTAACACTGATATACTCCACACCCCTCACTATAACACTTATATACCCTACGCCCCTCACTGTAACACTGATATACACCACATCCAACACTGCAACACATTTATACCCCGCACCCCTCACTGTAACATTCTGATATACCCCACACCCCCCACTGTAACATTCTGATAAAACCCACGCCCCTCACTGAAACACTGATATACACCACACCCCTCACTGTAACCACTCTGATATACCCCACACCTCTCACTGTGACACTGATATACCCTACACTCCTCACTGTAGTACTGATATACCCCACATCCCTCACTGTAACACTGATGTACCCCACACCCCTCACTGTAAGACTAATATACCCCACACCCCTCACTGTAACACTGATATACCCCACACTCCTCACTGTAGTACTGATATACCCCACACCCCTGACTGTAACATTGATATACCCCACATCCCTCACTGTAACACTGATATACATCAGAACCCTCACTGTAACACTGATATGCCCCACACCCCTCACTGTAACACTGATATACCCCACGCCCCTCACTGTAACACTGATATACCCCACACCCCTCATTGTAACACTGATATACCCCACACCCCTTACTGTAACACTGATATACCCCACGCTCCTCACTGTAACACTGATATACCCCACACCCCTCACTGTAACACTGATTTACCCCACACCCCTCACTGTAACACTGATATACCCCACGCCTCTCACTGCAACACTTATATACACCAAACCCCTCACTGTAACATTCTGATATACCCCACACCCCTCACTGCAACACTGATATACCCCACACACCTCACGGTAACACTGATATACCCCACACCCCTAACTGTAACATTCTGATATAACCCCACACCCCTCACTGTAACACTGATATACCCCACACCCCTCACTGTAACACTGATATATCTCACACCCCTCACTGTAACACTGATATACCCCACACCCCTCACTGTAACACTGATATACCCCACGCCCCTCACTGTAACATTCTGATATACCACACACCCCTCACTGTAACACTGATATACCCCACACTCCTCACTGTAACACTGATATACCTCACAACCCTCACTGTAACACTGATATACTCCACACCCCTCACTGTAACACCGATATACCTCACACCCCTCACTGTAACACTGATATACCCCACAACCCTCACTGTAACATTCTGATATACCCCACACCCCTCACTGTAACACTGATAAACCCCACACCCCTCACTGTAACACTGATATACCCCACACTTCTCACTATAACACTTATATACCCCACGCCCCTCACTGTAACACTGATATACCTCACACTGTAACACAGACATACCCCACAACCCGCACTGTAACACTGATATACCCCACACCCATCACTGTAACACTGATATACCTCACACCCCTCACTGTAACACTGATATACTCCACAACCCTCACTGTAACACTGATATACCTCACACCCCTCACTGTAACACTGATATACCCCACAACCCTCACTGTAACATTCTGATATACCCCACACCCCTCACTGTAACACTGATATACCCCACACCCCTCACTGTAACACTGATATACCTCACACCCCTCACTGTAACACTGATATATTCCACACCCCTCACTGTAACACTGATATACCCCACACTCCTCACTGTAACACTGATATACCCCACACCCCTCACTGTAACACTGATATACGCCACACCCCTCACTGTAACACTTATATAACCCACACCCCTCACTGTAACACTGATATACCCCACACCCCTCAGTGTAACACTTATATACCCCACACCCCTCACTGTAACACTGATATACCCCACACCCCTCACTGTAACACTGATATACCCCACAACCCTCACTGTAACATTCTGATATACCCCACACCCCTCACTGCAACACTGATATACCCCACACCCCTCACTGTAACACTGATATACCTCACACCCCTCACTGTAACACTGATATACTCCACACCCCTCACTGTAAAACTGATATACCCCACACCCCTCACTGTAACACTGATATACCCCACACCCCTCACTGTAGTACTGATATACTCCACACCCCTCACTATAACACTTATATACCCTACGCCCCTCACTGTAACACTGATATACCCCATGCCTCTCACTGCAACACTTATATACACCAAACCCGTCACTGTAACATTCTGATATACCCCACACCCCTCACTGCAACACTGATATAACCCACACACCTCACGGTAACACTGATATACCCCACACCCCTAACTGTAACATTCTGATATAACCCCACACCCCTCACTGTAACACTGATATACCCCACACCCCTCACTGTAACACTGATATACCTCACACCCCTCACTGTAACACTGATATACCCCACAACCCTCACTGTAACATTCTGATATACCCCACACCCTTCACTGTAACACTGATATACTCCACACCCCTCACTGTAACACTGATATACCCCACACTTCTCACTATAACACTTATATACCCCACGCCCCTCACTGTAACACTGATATACCCCACACTGTAACACTGACATACCCCACAACCCGCACTGTAACACTGATATACCCCACACCCCTCACTGTAACACTGATATACCTCACACCCCTCACTGTAACACTGATATACTCCACAACCCTCACTGTAACACTGATATACTCCACAACCCTCACTGTAACACTGATATACCTCACACCCCTCACTGTAACACTGATATACCCCACAACCCTCACTGTAACATTCTGATATACCCCACACCCCTCACTGTAACACTGATATACCCCACACCCCTCACTGTAACACTGATATACCCCACACCCCTCACTGTAACACTGATATACGCCACACCCCTCACTGTAACACTTATATAACCCACACCCCTCACTGTAACACTGATATACCCCACACCCCTCAGTGTAACACTTATATACCCCACACCCCTCACTGTAACACTGATATACCCCACACCCCTCACTGTAACACTGATATACCCCACAACCCTCACTGTAACATTCTGATATACCCCACACCCCTCACTGTAACACTGATATACCCCACACCCCTCACTGTAACACTGATATACCTCACACCCCTCACTGTAACACTGATATACCCCACAACCCTCACTGTAACATTCTGATATACCCCACACCCTTCACTGTAACACTGATATACTCCACACCCCTCACTGTAACACTGATATACCCCACACTTCTCACTATAACACTTATATACCCCACGCCCCTCACTGTAACACTGATATACCCCACACTGTAACACTGACATACCCCACAACCCGCACTGTAACACTGATATACCCCACACCCATCACTGTAACACTGATATACCTCACACCCCTCACTGTAACACTGATATACTCCACAACCCTCACTGTAACACTGATATACTCCACAACCCTCACTGTAACACTGATATACCTCACACCCCTCACTGTAACACTGATATACCCCACAACCCTCACTGTAACATTCTGATATACCCCACACCCTTCACTGTAACACTGATATACTCCACACCCCTCACTGTAACACTGATATACCCCACACTTCTCACTATAACACTTATATACCCCACGCCCCTCACTGTAACACTGATATACCCCACACTGTAACACTGACATACCCCACAACCCGCACTGTAACACTGATATACCCCACACCCATCACTGTAACACTGATATACCTCACACCCCTCACTGTAACACTGATATACTCCACAACCCTCACTGTAACACTGATATACTCCACAACCCTCACTGTAACACTGATATACCTCACACCCCTCACTGTAACACTGATATACCCCACAACCCTCACTGTAACATTCTGATACACCCCACACCCCTCACTGTAACACTGATATACCCCACACCCCTCACTGTAACACTGATATACCCCACACCCCTCACTGTAACACTGATATACGCCACACCCCTCACTGTAACACTTATATAACCCACACCCCTCACTGTAACACTGATATACCCCACACCCCTCAGTGTAACACTTATATACCCCACACCCCTCACTGTAACACTGATATACCCCACACCCCTCACTGTAACACTGATATACCCCACAACCCTCACTGTAACATTCTGATATACCCCACACCCCTCACTGTAACACTGATATACCCCACACCCCTCACTGTAACACTGATATACCTCACACCCCTCACTGTAACACTGATATACCCCACAACCCTCACTGTAACATTCTGATATACCCCACACCCTTCACTGTAACACTGATATACTCCACACCCCTCACTGTAACACTGATATACCCCACACTTCTCACTATAACACTTATATACCCCACGCCCCTCACTGTAACACTGATATACCCCACACTGTAACACTGACATACCCCACAACCCGCACTGTAACACTGATATACCCCACACCCATCACTGTAACACTGATATACCTCACACCCCTCACTGTAACACTGATATACTCCACAACCCTCACTGTAACACTGATATACTCCACAACCCTCACTGTAACACTGATATACCTCACACCCCTCACTGTAACACTGATATACCCCACAACCCTCACTGTAACATTCTGATATACCCCACACCCCTCACTGTAACACTGATATACCCCACACCCCTCACTGTAACACTGATATACCCCACACTCCTCACTGTAACACTGATATACGCCACACCCCTCACTGTAACACTTATATAACCCACACCCCTCACTGTAACACTGATATACCCCACACCCCTCAGTGTAACACTTATATACCCCACACCCCTCACTGTAACACTGATATACCCCACACCCCTCACTGTAACACTGATATACCCCACAACCCTCACTGTAACATTCTGATATACCCCACACCCCTCACTGCAACACTGATATACCCCACACCCCTCACTGTAACACTGATATACCTCACACCCCTCACTGTAACACTGATATACTCCACACCCCTCACTGTAACACTGATATACCCCACACCCCTCACTGTAACACTGATATACCCCACACCCCTCACTGTAACACTGATATACCTCACACCCCTCACTGTAACACTGATATACTCCACACCCCTCACTATAACACTTATATACCCTACGCCCCTCACTGTAACACTGATATACCCCACACACCTCACTGTCAAACTGATATATCCCACACCCCTCACTGCTGCACTCTGATATACCACACACACCTTATTGTAATACTCTCATATACTTATGGTATCTCAAACAATTCACAACCAATTAAATGCTTTTGAAGTGCAGTCACTGTTGTCATGTTGGTAACGCGGCAGCCAATTTGTACACAGTAATGTGATAAATAACCAGATGTGTTTCAGTGATGTTGGTTGCCAGATTAAATATTGACTGGGACACCAGGGAGAACTCCCCTGCTCTTCTTCGAAATAGTGGCCATGGGAGGTTTTACATCCACCTGAGAGCAGACAGGGCCTCGGTTTAATGTCTCATCCGAAAGTCGGCACCTCCGACAGTGCAGCACTCCCTCAGCACTGCCCTGGGAGTGTCAGCCTGGATTATGGGCTCAAACATTCGGAGTGGGGATTGAATCCACTCAGAGGCGAGAGTGCAACCCACTGAGCCACGGCTGACAGGTTCTTGGCTTAAAATGCCGAATGTCCAACAGGTGGCTGGGCAGAAGAGTGGGATGTAGAGCTGAGGTGTGATTGGCACTGTGTGAGCCAGACTTGGACTTGTGTGAATAGACATACAGTAAACAGCACCACCAGACACATCGCACGATCCACACCAGAAGCCACACTAACAAGGGTAGAAATTTGACTCACCAGCCTGGGCTAAGACATGGGAGTCTGCGGGAACGAGCCTGAGACTCTCGGTTACAGTGCGGCACCGATACTGCCCTCAGTGTTCCTGACTCATTCCTGTGTGCAAAACAGACAACCTCCTTTCCTGATCTAATGGGTTTCAAACAATAAAAGCTGAACGAGCGCAGCACGAGCCCTGTGATGCGAGGATTGTGTTGGGAGACAACCCGCTGAGATGACGATGGCACAACACGGTCATTTTAAAGACAGCTCCCCACATTCTCCAGTGGAAGAGATTTCCTATTGTCACTTGCTTCTCCTCCCCTGAAGTCACTGATAGAGCACTGCTCGGTGAAGTCAATTGTGAGTGAAGTTGTAAACTGCGTAGAAAATCGACACTCACATTAACCCACCAGTACCTCTGCTATTCGAGGGAGGAAACAGTAAGCAAACATCTGCAGCCTATTCCTCACAGGCTTGTGTTCAGCTCACTCCCAAGCCCCCGATTTATTAGGATAGTGCAGTGCGCTAACACCAACTACTCACAAAGCAACAGGCTATCTGCAGCATCACCTGCAAACTCTCAGCACGAGGACCTGCCTCACAGTCTCACTGAGAAAAGGAAACGAGTAAATTGGAGTCTCCTCGAGATGGATACAAAGGTCTGGTGGAGTATTTTGAATGGCCATGCGAGAGTGAGGCAATCAGACATTCCGTAATGTCTGTCGAAAGGAAGACAAGTTCTCCGCAAGAAAGCCTTTCGTTTCTCGTCCCTAACAGTGAGACACGGGCAGAGTTAGGTAGTCGGTGCCGGAGTTCGATGTGTGAAGCTGTGCAAGATGCGCTGTTCACTCCCAGCAGCACTGCAGTGTTAAAGATAATCTATTCTGTTTTACAGACATTAAGTTAAACACAGGACCAAGTATCCCCTCCCTCTCCCCGTTTCTCTGTTGTGTGCATTTCGCTCTTATCAGATTCAGAGGAGAATCATTGAACACACACAAATGCATCATTAGGTACCTAGCAACAGAGAAGAATTAAAGCAGGCACTCCGCACACACAGCTCGCTCTTTGCTCTGGGCTCCGGGCTCTGCAACAGTGGAGCTGAGGCTGCAACCAACACTGAGTCCTGATAGCCACAGATTCCAGGAACTTTCAACCAGATGGGAAAATCACCCACCAACAATGCCCTGAAGTCATAGAACAGGATGCGTAACAGCACAGCAGACCAGTACAGAACTGTGATTCATGCCAGCTACTGTAGGGAAACATTACGCACACGCAAGTCCTGCAGCTCTTTTAAGTAGGAACAAACAAACAGCATGCCTGGTGAAAAACTGTGAGACAGGCTTATTAAAAACAAAATCCTCTATCTTTAATGGAAACTGAAGAATCAGAGAGAGATGGGGAGCAAGACAAAGAATGGGAGAGAGAAACAGAGAGAAACAGAGAGAGAGAGAGAGATAGAGAGAGATAAACAGAGAGACAGAGAAATAGAGACAGAGTGAGATATAGAGAGACACAGAGAGATAAACAGAAGGAGAGACAGAAAATAAGAGAGATAGAGGGAGAGAGAGAGAGAGAGATAAACAGAGGGAGAAACAGAAAATAGAGAGACAGAGACACAGAGAGACAGAGACACAGAGAGATAAACAAAAGGAGCGACAGGAAATAGAGAGACAGCAAAATAGAGACAACAACAACAACTTATATTTATATAGCGCCTTTAACGTAGTAAAACATCCCAAGGCGCTTCACAGGAGTGTTATAAGACAATAAAATAAATACATTTGGCACCAAGCCACATAAGAATAAATTAGGGCAGGTGACCAAAAGCTTGGTCAAAAAGGTAGATTTTAAGGAGCGTCTTAAAGGAGGAAAGAAAGGTAGAGAGGCGGGGAGGTTTAGGGAGGGAGTTCCAGAGCTTAGGATCCAGGCAGCTGAAGGCACGGCCACCGATGGTGGAGCGATTATAATCAGGGATGCTCAGGAGGGCAGAATTTAAGGAGCGCAGACATCTCAAGGGGTTGTGGGACTGGAGGAGATTACAGAAATAGGGAGGGGCGAGGGCCATGGAGGGATTTGTAAACAAGGATGAGAAGTTTGAAATCGAGGCGTTGCTTAACCAGGAGCCGGTGTAGGTCAGCGAGCACAGGAGGTGATGGGTGAGCGGGACTTGATGCGAGTTAAGACACAGGCAGCAGAGTTTTGGAGGACCTCTAGTTTACGTCAGGTAGAATGTGGGAGGCCAGCCAGGAGTGCGTTGGAATAGTCAAGTCTAGAGTAACAAAGACATCGGTGAGGGCTTCAGCAGTGGATGAGCTGAGGCAGGGGGCGGATACGGATGATGTTACGGAGGTGGAAATAGGCGGTCTTAGTTATGCTGTGGATATGTGGTCAGAAGCTCATTTCAGGGTCAAATATGACACCCAGGTTGCGAGCAGTCTGGTTCTGCCTCAGACAGATGCTAGGGAGAGGGAAGGAGTCAGTGGCTAGGGAACGCAGTTTGTGACAGAGACGAACGACAATGGCTTCGGTCTTCCCAATATTCAATTGGAGAACATTTCTGCTCATCCAGAACTGGATGTGGGACAAGCGGTCTGACAATTTAGAGAGCGAGGAGGGGTTGAGAGAAGTGGGGGTGAGGTAGAGCTGGGTGTCATCAGTGTACATGTGGAAAGTGACGCTGTGTTTTCGATGATGTCACCAAGGGGCAACATGTAGATGGGAAATAGGAGGGGCCAAGGATAGATCCTGGGGGACACCAGAGGTAACAATGTGGTGGTGGGGGGGGGGGGGGGGGGGAGAGAAGTCATTGCAGGAAATTTTCTGGCTACGATGAGATGGATAAGAATGGAACCAGGCGAGTGCAGTCCCACCCAGCTGGACCATGGTGGAGGTGTTGGAGGAGGATAGAGTGGTCAACTGTGTCAATGGCTGCAGACAGGTCGAGAAGGACGAGGAGGGGTAGTTTACCTTTGTCACAGTCACAAAGGATTTAATTTGTGACTTATAGAGAGAAATAGGGATAGAGAGAGAGATAGAGAAACAGAGACAGAAACAGAAACAGAGAGAGAGAGAGATAAACAGAGGGAGACAGAGAAGTAGAGAGAGACAGAGAGAGATAACCGCAGGGAGAGACAGAAAATAGAGATATTAATAGAGAGAGAGATAGAGCAATAGAGACAGAGAAATAGAGAAAGATATCGAACCAGAGACAGAAAGAGAGAGAGATAAACAGAGAGAGAGACAGATAGAGAAACAGAAAGGGAGACAGACAATGAGATAAAGAAATAGAGTAACAGAAAGAATGAGACAGCGAGGTAAAGGCAGAGAAAGAGAGGGAGAGAGGGTGATAGAGAGCATCAGAGTGAAAGACAGAGAAAAGGGGACAGAAACAGAGAGGGTGCAGCCCCGGGGCATTAGGACCCAGCACAGATTGAGTGGGAGCCTGTTCCTGACACATTCCATACGGTTGTGACATTACATCATTTCAATAATCGCCCGCTGATAGCCTTTGTTCTCAAGACGCGGTGACAGAAGAATGTGACGGGCCTTTTACCCGAACCATCGCTCGTTGCAATTTTTGTTACTGCTGAGCAGGGTGTGGGGATTAGCCCCATGCGACAGGCAGGGCCGGGGCCCCACGAGGCCAGGATATTCCTGGGCCTGAGCCCCTGGGTCAGCCGGGCTTGGCCAACATCAGAAGACGCGGCAGGTTGAAGCAGGCATCCATACAGGAGGCTGCCTGATATTTGATGATGCAGACCCCGGTAAAACTCTGGGCCCCTGGGCCACTCACTGGGGGAAATCCTGGCCTTTAGCGATGGTGTAAAACCGGTGAGAGGGAGCCGGCAGACCATCTCTCTCAGTGACAACAAGCCAACCCGCTGACACCCATTGCATACCATCACACAAAGTCACAATGCCCCCCGCCCCACAACGCACCCTGGGGGTAGGGGAATGGGAATCGCTGTGGTTCTCCGAACAGACCATTCAGTTCTGGACAGTTATTGGCCTTCGAGGGGCTACAGCACAGATTCACCAGAATGGTAGCAGGGCTGAAAGGGTGACATTATGAGACCAGGTTGCACAGACTTCGCTTGTACATCCTTGAGTTTAGAAGATTAAAGGGTGATCTAATCGAGGTGTTTAAGGTTATTAAAGGATTTGATAGGGTAGATAGAAACTATTTTCTCTGGTGGGGGGGATTCCTGAACAAGGGGCACAAAATTAGAGCCCAGCCGATCAGGGTGATGTCAGGAAGTATTTCTTCACACAACAGGCAGTGGCAATCTGGAACTCTCTCCCCCAAAAGCTGTTGATGCTGGGGGTCAACTGAAATAGTCAAGACTGAGATGGCCTTGTTCCTGTACACACAGCCCGGGCTCAGTGGGCAGCACACTCGCCTCTGAGTCAGAAGGCTGTGGGTTTGAGCCCCACTCCAGAGACTGGAGCACATAATCCAGGCCAACAATCCAGTGCAGTGCTGAGGGAGTGCAGCACTGTCGGAGGGGCAGTACTGAGGGAGTGCAGCACTGTCAGAGGGCAGTACTGAGGGAGTGCCGCACTGTCGGAGGGGCAGTACTGAGGGAGTGCCGCACTGTCGGAGGGGCAGTACTGAGGGAGTGCCGCACTGTCGGAGGGGCAGTACTGAGGGAGTGCCGCACTGTCGGAGGGGCAGTACTGAGGGAGTGCAGCACTGTCAGAGGGCAGTACTGAGAGAGTGCTGCACTGTCGGAGGGGCAGTACTGAGGGAGTGCTGCACTGTCGGAGGGGCAATACTGAGGGAGTGCAGCACTGTCGGAGGGGCAGTACTGAGGGAGTGCAGCACTGTCGGAGGGTCAGTACTGAGGGAGTGCAGCACTGTCGGAGGGGCAGTACTGAGGGAGTGCAGCACTGTCGGAGGGGCAGTACTGAGGGAGTGCAGCACTGTCGGAGGGGCAGTACTGAGGGAGTGCAGCACTGTCAGAGGGCAGTACTGAGGGAGTGCCGCACTGTCGGAGGGGCAGTACTGAGGGAGTGCAGCACTGTCAGAGGGCAGTACTGAGGGAGTGCAGCACTGTCAGAGGGCAGTACTGAGGGAGTGCCGCACTGTCGGAGGGGCAGTACTGAGGGAGTGCAGCACTGTCAGAGGGCAGTACTGAGAGAGTGCTGCACTGTCGGAGGGGCAGTACTGAGGGAGTGCTGCACTGTCGGAGGGGCAGTACTGAGGGAGTGCCGCACTGTCGGAGGGTAGTACTGAGGGAGTGCTGCACTGTCGGAGGGGCAGTACTGAGGGAGTGCCGCACTGTCGGAGGGCAGTACTGAGGGAGTGCTGCACTGTCGGAGGGGCAGTACTGAGGGAGTGCCGCACTGTCGGAGGGTAGTACTGAGGGAGTGCTGCACTGTCGGAGGGGCAGTACTGAGGGAGTGCCGCACTGTCGGAGGGCAGTACTGAGGGAGCTGAACACCTCAAGTCTCTTTGCCGAGAGCAAACTGAAGCCAAGTGTCGACAGTGGAAGGAGTGCGTGGCAACCCAGGCCCCCCAACCTCCCGTTCCTCCAACCACCATCTGCTCCACTTGTCCCGCATCGGACTCTTCACTCACCTGAGAACTCATTTTTACAGTGGAAGCAAGTCATCCTCGACTCCGAGGGACTGCCTAAGAAGGAGAAGGAGAAGAAGAACTGAGGGAGAGCTGCACTGTCGGAGGGGCAGTACTGAGGGAGCGCCGCACTGTCGGAGGGGCAGTACTGAGGGAGTGCCGCACTGTCGGAGGGGCAGTACTGAGGGAGTGCTGCACTGTCGGAGAGGTACTACTGAGGGAGTGCCGCACTGTCGGAGGGGCAGTACTGAGGGAGCACCGCACTGTCGGAGGGGCAGTACTGAGGGAGCGCTGCACTGTCGGAGAGGCAGTACTGAGGGAGCGCTGCACTGTCGGAGGGGCAGTACTGAGGGAGGGCTGCACTGTCGGAGGGGCAGTACTGAGGGAGTGCTGCACTGTCGGAGGAGCAGTACTGAGGGAGTGCTGCACTGTCGGAGAGGCAGTACTGAGGGAGTGCTGCACTGTCGGAGAGGCAGTACTGAGGGAGCGCTGCACTGTCGGAGGGGCAGTACTGAGGGAGGGCTGCACTGTCGGAGGGGCAGTACTGAGGGAGTGCTGCACTGTTGGAGAGGCAGTACTAAGGGGGCGCCGCACTGTCGGAGGGGCAGTACTGAGGGAGTGCTGCCCTATTGGCCCTGGGCCAATATTTATCCCTCAACCAACATCACTAAAAATACGATTATCTGGTGATTATCACATTGCTGATGATACAAAGCTAGGTGGGAATGTAAATAGTGAGGAGGATGCAAAGAGGCTTCAAAGGGATATAGACAGGTTCAGTGTGTGGGCATGAAGTTATCCACTTTGACAGCAAAAATAGAAAAGCAGAGTACTTTTTAAATGGTGAGAGATTGTGAAATGTTGGTGTTCTGAGGGACCTGGATGTCCCTGTACACCAATCACTGAAAGTTAACAGGCAGGTACAGCAAGCAATTGAGAAAGCAAATGGTATGTTGGCCTTTTATTCCAAGATGATTATAGTACAAGAGTAAAGACGTCTTACTGCAATTATATAGGGCCCTGGTGAGACCACAGCTGAAGTATTGTGTACAGTGTCGGTCTCCTTACCTAAAGAAGGATATACTAAAGGGAGTGCAACAAAGGTTCACCAGACTGATTCTTGGGATGGGGGGATTGTCCTATGAGGAGAGATTGAGTAGACTAGGCCGATATTCTCTACAGTTTGGAAGAATGAGAGGTGATCTCATTGAAACATACAAAATTCTTACAGGGCTTGACAGGGTAGATGCAGGGAGGATGTTTCCCCCGGGCTGGGGAGTCTAGAACCAGGGGTCACAGTCTCAGAATAAGGGGTCGGCCATTTAGGACTGAGATGAGGAGAAACTTCATCACTCAGAGAGTGGTGAATCTTTGGAATTCTCTGCCCCAGAGGGCTGTGGAGACTCAGTCTTTGAGTATATTCAAGACAGAGACCGATAGAGTTTTGGATATTAAGGGATATGGGGATAGTGCAGAAAGTGGAGCTGAGGTAGAAGATCAGCCATGATCTTATTCAATGGCAGAGCAGCCTCGCGGGGCTGAATGGCCGACTCCTGCTCCTATTCCTTGTGTTTGTGGGAGCTTGCTGTGCACAAATTGGCTGCCTGTTTCCTACATTACAACAGTGACTATACATAATTGGCTGTAAAACGCTTTTGGACGTCCTGAGGTCATGAACGGCGCTATGTAATGCAAGTTCATTCTTTCATTCAGTGCCATTTGCTGTCTCCGCATTCCCAACACAGGTCCCTGTTTCGCTGTCAGTGAGTGTGAAGGTGCAGAGGTTGGAATCAGACAGGAGGAGCAGGAACCTCCCCAAGCACCAGGGCAGGTACAGCCACTGCGGAAGAGTTGGGAGAGAACACATGCCACCGAGAGCAATGAGGAGGTGGCAGAAGGAAAGGAATGTGCGGGGCTACGGGGAAAGGGCGGGGGAGTGGGACTGAAGTGCTCTTGCAGAGAGCCGGCACGGGCTCGACGGGCCCAATGGCCTCCTTCTGTGCGGTAACCATTCTATGATTCTATAAGAAGATGAGTGGCAACCAGAGGAAGGGAGAGCGAGGGTCAGGTGGACCCACTGACTCACATGTACAGGGACTGGGCCTCAAGCCACAGTCAGCCATTAGCAGACGCCCTCCGAGAATCTTCCCATGGAGCAGCAGGGAGCGTGGGGCAGTGTGGGGATGGGAATGGCAATCGGCACAGCACCATGGAGTCAGTGGTAACCCAGGGAGGCCTGTGGTGAGCCCTGCAGGACAGTGGGCCCAAGCACTGATGCGGTTTAGCTGACAGCTTGCAGCTACTGAGAGTTTGGGCTCCAGTTTACAGGAGGCTGTAGGATCAGCTGGACTGCACCTTGATGGTTGGCTTCGCTCTCTTTAGGCGCAGCCCCCACCAGGATAACCCCTCATCCTGTCCACTCTCTCAGCAAGACCCCTCTGAGATGTGTACAGGAGGAGGACAGGGGACAGCAGCAGTGAACGAGCACAAACAGCAAGGTGCTGGTGGTACTGGCATGGTGTGGAGTGCTGAGATCCCAGTGAGGATCAGCAACGACTGACCAGCGCGGTACACTCAGCAAGGCCAGCAGATTGAGGACTAGGCAACACAAACCACACACAAGCAGCAAGGACTGGGACACCAACCAAATCCAGCTCAGCCGGGTGGAGTTGATGAGAACATCTTAGTCAAAATGAACAAGTGATTCTTGGTATCAAAACAGAAAATCCTGGAAACACTCAGCCGGTCAGGCAGCGTCTGTGGTGAGAGAAGCCAAGTGAACGTTTTGGTTGCAGACCTTGGTCAGAGCTGGTCTCTCTCCACAGGCATCAGGCAAACAACACAGCAGCTCCACTGAGCAAAGCCCCATCCGTCAGTTCAGAGACAGGGTCACGGGTGGCTGATTGTATTGTAACCTGCACAGATACTCGGCAATGCCAGGGCTCATTGCTGGCCCTCACTCACACTGCCTGGCAATGTACAGTCAGGTCAGTGCTTGCACAGAGCACTGCCTCCCACAGTATCGGGGCTTCAGCACACCACACACAGGGTCCCTGACTGATTGTACTGCTGACACAGACTGCTAGAGAGGGGACATACAACAAATACTCCCCCCTGCTCCCAACACACACACACACAAACAGCAACAGAGAGAGAGAGACAGACAAACAGAGAGACAGACAGTCACAGAGAGACATAGAGAGAGAGAGACAAACAGAGAGAGAGAGACAGACACACACAGAGATAGAGAGCGAGAGAGACAGATAGACAGAGAGAGAGACACAGAGAGAGACAGACACACACAGAGACAGACAGAGAAAGAAAGAAAGAGAGAGACAGAGAGAGAGAGACAAACAGAAAGAGACAGACAGAGTGATAGACAGACAGAGAGAGAGACAGACAGACAGAGAAAGGCAGACACACAGAGAGACAGACACAGAGAGAGACAGACACAGAGAGAGAGACAGAGAGACAGAGAGAGACAGAGAGAGAGACAGACACAGAGCGAGACAGACACACAGAGAGACAGACAGAGAAAGAAAGAGAGAGAGACAGAGAGAGAGAGACAAACAGAGAAAGACAGACAGACAGAGTGATAAACAGACAGACAGAGAGAGAGAGACAGACAGACAGACAGACAGAAAGAGAGAGAGACAGAGAGAGAGACAGACAGACAGAGAAAGAGACACTGAGAGAGACAGACAGAGAGAGAGACAGTCAGACAGGGAGAGACAGAGAGAGAAACACAAAGAGATAGAGACAGGGACAAAGAGACAGAGATAGACAGAGAGAAAGAGATAGAGATAGAGAGAGAAAGAGAGTCAGAGAGAGAGACAGAATGAGAGAGAGAGGCAGAGAAAGAAAGAGAGAGGAACACAGAGAGAAGGAGACAGACAGACAGAGAAAGATAAAGGGAGAGACAGAAGGAGACAGAGAGAGAGACAGACGGAGAAAGAGAGGGAGCGAGGGAGAGAGACACAGGGAGGCAGGGAAAAACAGAGACAGAGCAAAAGTGTACGTGAGGCTCAAACTTTAGCAGAGCAGTAACCTGAAGGAGTGTGGAGCTGTGGAGAGTTGTGTCCGGGTAGGAGATGTATGAGTTGCTCCATTGAGGGAGGAGGATGGCACACAGCATCTGTTCCCTCCACCCTCCCCACCAAGGTTATTCCCAAGGCAGCGACTGCAGGATTGTGCCGACACGGATCTTCCTCCATTGTCTTGGAAATTCCAGGTTCATGAGGCGGTTTATTCCCAGCCAGTCTTTGTAGAAGCCTCACTGTTACCACACCACACCCTGAACTCAGTAACCCCATCGCAAAACTAGCGCTTGTCTATTAAACTTCAGTCTTGGAACAGGAGATTTAAACATGATTTATTGATATTTGTATACAAGCAAATCGATGTGTTATTCATTAAACACATTTACCTGGGAAGACAGCTGTATGGTTCTGACACAGCATAAGGGGGTCACCGGTGAAACCAACAGTTAACTAACAATACATGTTTCTCCCTTTGTCCCTTGTTGGCTCCAGGTTCACAGGCACCGACTGCCTGCAGTACTTCAGCCAAGTGACCTTTCACCCTCTGAAGCTGGGCACTGCGGGCCGGATAGTAGTCAGAGGGGATAGAGGTGGAAATTGGGACAAAATCAGATGATGAGACCTTCTGCGTTCCCACCTGGATCTCGATGTCCCTCCCACCGTCCCCCAGATGTCCACCTTCCATGCCCCCAGCACTCGCCCTGCCCCATTCCCCACACTGCCTACAGCAGGGCGAGGTTAGTCCCTGGGGCAGTGTCGATGAGACGCCAACCTCACTGGTTGGAGAAAGAGATCCTAATAGTGGCCCCACCCCTGTCCCTCCGTAATGGCCCCACAATCTAATCTCTTTAGGCCTTGGGGTCAGCTGAACCTTAAACTAAAACTTCCTCAGGTCCTTCATAGAATCATCGACTGGTCACAGCACAGAGGAGGCCATTCGACCCGTCGAGCCCGTGCCGGCTCTCTGCGAGGGCACCTGAGCCAGTCCCACTCCCCCGCCCTTTCCCTGTAGCCCTGCAAACCTCTTTCCTTCAGGTATTTATCCAACTCCCTTTTGAAAGCCCTGATTGAGTCTGCCTCCACCACCCTCTCAGGCAGCGCATTCCAGACTCTAACCACTCGCTGTGTAAAAATATTTTTCATGCCCTCTCTGGTTCTTTTGACATTCACCTTAAACCTGTGTCCTCTGGTTCTCGACCCTTCGCCAATGGGAATACTTTCTCTCGATCTACTCTGTCCAGACCCCTCATGATTTTGAACACCTCGATTAAATCTCCTCTCAACCTTCTCTGCTCCAAGGAGAACAACCCCAGCTTCTCCAGTCTATCCACGTCACTGAAGTCCCTCATCCCTGGAACCATTCTGGTAAATCTTTTCTGCTCCCTCTCTAAGGCCTTCACATCCTTCCTAAAGTGGGGTGCCCAGAGTTGGACACAATACTCCAGTTGGGGCCGAACCCGTGTTTTATACAGGTTTATCGTAACATTTTATAACCGCTTTTTCAACCTGCCCTGCCACCTTCAACGATTTGTGCACATATACCCCGAGCTCTCTCTGTTCATGTACCCCTTTAGGATTGTACCCGTTAGTGTATTGACTAAAGTTATTAAGGGAAATGGGCCAAAGGCGGGTATATGCAGTTCGATCGCAGATCAGCCATGATCTCATTGAACAGGCTCGAAGGGCTGAATCGCCTATGTTTACATTGCCTCTCCTCATTCTTCCTACAACAATGTCTCACTTCGCACTTTTCTGCAATAAATTTCATCTGCCACGTGTCCACCCGTACCACTCGCCTGCCTATGTCTTCTTGAAGACTCTTGAAGTCTTCTCGGGAGCCGCTTGCACCCTTCCAATCCCGGGGGGGTCCCAGTGCAGGATAACCCGTGTTTTAACGCCCCTTCATGGTGGGGGGATCCAATTGCAAAGAAAAATTAATTCATACCATTTTACAAAATAAAGGGGGTGGGCTGGTTAAACAGCCAAGACCCGCGACCTTCGCTGCTTCGAGTGAACACACAACACAGATCGGAACACCATTCTGCTCCTTTCATTTCACCAGAAATTCTCCATCATCACGTCACACTGGGGCAGGCCCCAGGAGTGGGGAATGCGGCACAATGGAGAGTGAGCTTTCAATTACCTCCTCATTTAACACACACAGCCGCGCTGTGTGGCTCCATTCTCATTCAAAGGTTAGGTATTTGCAAAGTCAGGACAGTGAGTTGTGAGCAGTCATTTGCATAATAAGCAAAACACTGAACTAACCCACAACAGTCAGGGAGGTTCAAACTTAATTGCATTTTGCGATAAAAGATTTAAGGTGCAATACTCTGCCTGCTGAGACGAGGTAATCTCACTGTCACTGAGAGAGACAGACTGTGTGTTACTGAGAGACAGTGTGTGTTACTGAGAGACAGTCTGTGTGTTACTGAGAGACAGTCTGTGTGTTACTGAGAGATAGTCTGTGTGTTGCTGAGAGACAGTCTGTGTGTTACTGAGAGACACAGTCTGTGTGTTACTGAGAGACACAGTCTGTGTGTTACTGAGAGACAGTCTGTGTGTTACTGAGAGACACAGTCTGTGTGTTACTGAGAGACAGTCTGTGTGTTACTGAGAGACACAATCTGTGTGTTACTGAGAGACAGTCTGTGTGTTACTGAGAGACAGTCTGTGTGTTATTGAGAGAAACAGTCTGTGTGTTACTTAGAGACAGTCTGTGTGTTACTGAGAGACACAATCTGTGTGTTACTGAGAGACAGTCTGTGTGTTACTGAGAGACAGTCTGTGTGTTATTGAGAGAAACAGTCTGTGTGTTACTGACGTGAGTGGGCAAATGCATGGCAGATGAAGTATAATGTGGATAAATGTGAGGTTATCCACTTTGGTGGTAAAAACAGAGAGACAGACTATTATCTGAATGGTGACAGATTAGGAAAAGGGGAGGTGCAACGAGACCTGGGTGTCATGGTACGTCAGTCATTGAAGGTTGGCATGCAGGTACAGCAGGCGGTGAAGAAGGCAAATGACATGTTGGCCTTCATAGCGAGGGGATTTGAGTACAGGGGCAGGGAGGTGTTGCTACAGTTGTACAGGGCCTTGGTGAGGCCACACCTTGAGTATTGTGTACAGTTTTGCTCTCCTAACTTGAGGAAGGACATTCTAGCTATTGAGGGAGTGCAGCGAAGGTTAACCAGACTGATTCCCGGGATGGCGGGACTGACGTATCAAGAAAGACTGGATCAACTGGGCTTGTATTCACTGGAGTTCAGAAGAATGAGTGGGGATCTCATAGAAATGTTTAAAATTATGACGGGTTTAGACAGGTTAGATGCAGGAAGGATGTTCCCAATGTTGGGGAAGTCCAGAACCAGGGGTCACAGTCTAAGGATAAGGGGTAAGCCATTTAGGACCGAGATGAGGAGAAACTTCTTCACCCAGAGAGTGGTGAACCTGTGGAATTCTCTACCACAGAAAGTTGTTGAGGCCAATTCACTAAATATATTCAAAAAGGAGTTAGATGAGGTCCTTACTACTAGGGGGATCAAGGGCTATGGCGAGAAAGCAGGAATGGGGTACTGAAGTTGCATGTTCAGCCATGAACTCATTGAATCGCGGTGCAGGCTCGAAGGGCCGAATGGCCTACTCCTGCACCTATTTTCTATGTTTCTATGAGAGACAGTCTGTGTGTTACTGAGAGAAACAGTCTGTGTGTTACTGAGAGATAGTCTGTGTGTTACTGAGAGAGTCTGTGTGTTACTGAGAGACAGTCTGTGTGTTACTCAGAGACAGTCTGTGTGTTACTGAGAGACAGTCTGTGTGTTACTGAGAGACAGTCTGTGTGTTACTGAGAAACAGTCTGTGTGTTACTGAGAGAAACAGTCTGTGTGTTACTGAGAGATAGTCTGTGTGTTACTGAGACAGTCTGTGTGTTACTGAGAGACAGTCTGTGTGTTACTGAGAGACAGTCTGTGTGTTACTGAGAAACAGTCTATGTGTTATTGAGAGACAGTCTGTGTGTTACTCAGAGACAGTCTGTGTGTTACTGAGAAACAGTCTGTGTGTTACTGAGAGACAGTCTGTGTGTTACTGAGAGACAGTCTGTGTGTTACTGAGAGACAGTCTGTGTGTTACTGAGAAACAGTCTGTGTGTTACTAAGAGACAGTCTCTGTGTTACTGAGAGACAGTCTGTGTGTTACTGAGAGAAACAGTCTGTGTGTTACTGAGAGATAGTCTGTGTGTTACTGAGAGAGTCTGTGTGTTACTGAGAGACAGTATGTGTGTTACTGAGAGACAGTCTGTGTGTTACTGAGAGAGTCTGTGTGTTACTGAGAGACAGTCTGTGTGTTACTGAGAAACACAGTCTTTGTGTTACTGAGAGACAGTCTGTGTGTTACTGAGAAACACAGTCTGTGTGTTACTGACGTGAGTGGGCAAATGAATGGCAGATGAAGTATAATGTGGATAAATGTGAGGTTATCCACTTTGGTGGTAAAAACAGAGAGACAGACTATTATCTGAATGGTGACAGATTAGGAAAAGGGGAGGTGCAATGAGACCTGGGTGTCATGGTACATCAGTCATTGAAGGTTGGCATGCAGGTACAGCAGGCGGTGAAGAAGGCAAATGGCATGTTGGCCTTCATAGCGAGGGGATTTGAGTACAGGGGCAGGGAGGTGTTACTACAGTTGGGCAGGGCCTTGGTGAGGCCACACCTTGAGTATTGTGTACAGTTTTGCTCTCCTAACTTGAGGAAGGACATTCTTGCTATTGAGGGAGTGCAGCGAAGGTTCACCAGACTGATTCCCGGGATGGCGGGACTGACATATCAAGAAAGACTGGATCAACTGGGCTTGTATTCACTGGAGTTACTGAGAAACACAGTCTGTGTGTTACTGAGAGACAGTCTGTGTGTTACTGAGAGACAATCTGTGTGTTACTGAGAAACACAGTCTGTGTGTTACTGAGAGACAGTCTGTGTGTTACTGAGAGACAGTCTGTGTGTTACTGAGAAACAGTCTGTGTATTACTGAGCGACAGTCTGTGTGTTACTGAGAGACAGTCTGTGTGTTACTGAGAAACAGTCTGTGTGTTACTGAGAGAAACAGTCTGTGTGTTACTGAGAAACAGTCTGTGTGTTACTGAGAGACAATCTGTGTGTTACTGAAACTGTGTCATGTCTCATTGGACTAAATCCCTTCCCATTCATTCCCATTGTACAAATCCCAACAGACGGAGTCCTGGATATCGAATCACAATTTAGCTTTTGTTAATGGATGCAGCAACTAGACATCCTACTCTCAGGGTCTGTGGAGCCATGCATGGGAGCAAGCCCCCGCTCCAATGTTCCCCATCCCACCTCCTCAACCTCCTTTCATCATCTTAACCATGACCCCGACACTAGATGGTCAAACACACTCACAAAATCAGGTTCCTGGCATTCCTTCAAGCCACGCCTTATTGTATCAATCGGATGTGGGGGCTGGCTGCTAGTTGTAAAAATGCATATTTGTAATGAAAATAAGCTCTTTGATATGAGAATGATTTCCTGTAATGTAGAAGGCTTCATTAGTATTTTAATGAATGTAAATGTGAAGCCGCAAAGAGCAATGGCAGAGGCAAATGTGTCAGTTGCAATGAAAATGTGAATTAAATATGCGATTAAAGTATTCTGGGCAGTGATTACATTAGCATATCTGCTAATGATTAGAGTGTGGGGCAGCAGCCCTTGTACAACAGCGGTCCGGCTCAAAGACATCTGAGAATGGCCACACACAAGCTGCAGTCACTAGAGGCACATCACAGCTCCCTCCTGATCCATGTCCGCTGTGGCTCAGTTGACAGCGCTCTTGTCTCTGCGTCAGAAGATCGTGGATTTAAGTCCTACTCCAAAGACTTGAGCACAAAATCTAGGTTGATGGACCCAGTGCAGTACTGAGGGAGCGCTGCACTGTCGGAGGGGCAGTACTGAGGGAGTGCTGCACTGTCGGAGGGGCAGTACTGAGGGAGTGCTGCACTGTCGGAGGGGCAGTACTGAGGGAGTGCCGCACTGTTGGAGGGGCAATACTGAGGGAGCGCTGCACTGTCGGAGGGGCAGTACTGAGGGAGCGCTGCACTGTCGGAGGGGCAGTACTGAGGGAGTGCCGCACTGTCGGAGGGGCAGTACTGAGGGAGTGCCGCACTGTCGGAGGGGCAGTACTGAGGGAGTGCCGCACTGTCGGAGGGGCAGTACTGAGGGAGTGCCGCACTGTTGGAGGGGCAATACTGAGGGAGCGCTGCACTGTCGGAGGGGCAGTACTGAGGAAGCGCTGCACTGTCGGAGGGGCAGTACTGAGGGAGTGCCGCACTGTCGGAGGGGCAGTACTGAGGGAATGCCGCACTGTTGGAGGGGCAGTACTGAGGGAGCGCCGCACTGTCGGAGAGGCATTACTGAGGGAGCGCTGCACTGTCGGAGGAGCAGTAATGAGGGAGTGCTGCACTGTCGGAGGGGCAGTACTGAGGGAGCGCTTCACTGTTGGAAGTGCAGTACTGAGGAAATGCTGCACTGTCGGAGGTAGCGTCTTTCAGATGAGACATTAAACCGAGGCCCTGTCTGCTCTCTCAGATGGACGTAAAAGATTCTATGCCACTATTTCGATGAAGTGGAGTTCTCCCCGGTGTCCTGGCCCATATCTATCCTTCAATCAACATCATTAAAACAGATTATCTGGTCATTGTCACTTGCTGTTTGTGGGAGCTTGCTGTGCGCAAATTGGCTGCCGCATTTCCTACAGTACAAAAGTGACTACACTTCAAAAAGTACTTCATTGGCTGTACAGCGCTTTGGGACGTCCCGAGGTTGTGAAAGGCGCTATATATAGTCTTTCTTTTTTTTCTTTTTCTCACGTGCACAGGGAAGGGAATATTTCTGTTAAAGGGGCCTGTGGGCTTGAGGGATAAATACTATTGGGCACATGCATTGGTGATCCAGATGAGGACGAAAGGTTAAGGGAATTGGGACTGTTGTCTCTGAAAATGAAGGTAGCTGAGGTGTAGATTACGAAGCAAAGAAAACTGATTTGGGCAAATAGTTCGCTAAGGAGAAAGGGGCAAATCCCAGAGGACGCAAGGTAAATGTGAAGGTTGGGAGTGAGCAGGAGAGGTGGGGAGACAACTTCATCCAAAGAGGAATCTAAATGTGGGAATAATTCCCAATTGCAATCTTACATGAAACCAGTGGCAAGTGTCCAATGGGAAAGGTCTAGGTGCAGAACTGGCCCCCCTGCTGGTCCAGAGGCAGATGTCGCCCGCCCACTGGTCAAGGGGCACATGTGGCCCCGCCCACTCGTCAAGGGGCACATGTGGCCCCACCCACTGGTCAAGGGGCACATGTGGCCCCACCCACTGGTCAAGGGGCAGATGTGTCCCCACCCACTGGTCAAGGGGCAGATGTGGCCCCGCCCACTGGTCAAGGGGCAGATGTCGCCCACCCACTGGTCAAGGGGCAGATGTGACCCCGCCCACTGGTCAAGGGGCAGATGTCGCCCGCCCACTGGTCAAAGGGCAGATGTGACTCCGCCCACTGGTCAAGGGGCACACGTGGCCCTGCCCACTGGTCAAGGGGCACATGTGGCCCCACCCACTGGTCAAGGGGCAGATGTGACCCCGCCCACTGGTCAAGGGGCAGATGTGGCCCCGCCCACTGGTCAAGGGGCAGATGTGACTCCGCCCACTGGTCAAGGGGCACATGTGGCCCCACCCACTGGTCAAGGGGCAGCTGTGGGCCTGCCTACGGGTTTAGGATTACATAGGATATCCAGCACAGAAACAGGCCATCCGGCCCAACCAGTCCATGCTGGCATTTATGCTCCACTCGAGCCTCCTCCCGTCTTTCCCCATCTAAATCTATCAGCATAACCCTCTTTTCCCTTCTCCCTCATATGCTTGTCCAGCCTCCCCTCAAATGCATCGATACTATTTGCTTCAACCCCTCCCTGTGGGTGATGTGTAATGAGAAGGGACTAACATGCTTGACAAATCTTCTGGAATTTTTTGAGGATGTTTCCAGTAGAGTGGACAAGGGAGAACCAGTTGATGTGGTATTTTTGGACTTTCAGAAGGCTTTCGACAAGGTCCCACACAAGAGATTAATGTGCAAAGTTAAAGCACATGGGATTGGGGGTAGTGTGCTGACGTGGATTGAGAAATCGTTGTCGGACAGGAAGAAAAGAGTAGGAGTAAACGGGTACTTTTCAGAATGGCAGGCAGTGACTAGTGGGGTGCCGCAAGGTTCTGTGCTGGGGCCCCAGCTGTTTACACTGTACATTAATAATTTAGACGAGGGGATTAAATGCAGTATCTCCAAATTTGCGGATGACACTAAGTTGGGTGGCAGTGTGAGCTGCGAGGAGGATGCTATTAGGCTGCAGAGTGACTTGGATAGGTTAGGTGAGTGGGCAAATGCATGGCAGATGAAGTATAATGTGGATAAATGTGAGGTTATCCACTTTGGTGGTAAAAACAGAGAGACAGACTATTATCTGAATGGTGACAGATTAGGAAAAGGGAAGGTGCAACGAGACCTGGGTGTCATGGTACATCAGTCATTGAAGGTTAGCATGCAGGTACAGCAGGCGGTTAAGAAAGCAAATGGCATGTTGGCCTTCATAGCGAGGGGATTTGAATACAGGGGCAGGGAGGTGTTGCTACAGTTGTACAGGGCCTTGGTGAGGCCACACCTGGAGTATTGTGTACAGTTTTGGTCTCCTAACTTGAGGAAGGACATTCTTGCTATTGAGGGAGTGCAGCGAAGATTCACCAGACTGATTCCCGGGATGGCGGGACTGACCTATCAAGAAAGACTGGATCAACTGGGCTTGTATTCACTGGAGTTCAGAAGAATGAGAGGGGACCTCATGGAAACGTTTAAAATTCTGACGGGTTTAGACAGGTTAGATGCAGGAAGAATGTTCCCAATGTTGGGGAAGTCCAGAACCAGGGGTCACAGTCTAAGGATAAGGGGTAAGCCATTTAGGACCGAGATGAGGAGAAACTTCTTCACCCAGAGAGTGGTGAACCTGTGGAATTCTCTACCACAGAAAGTAGTTGAGGCCAATTCACTAAATATATTCAAAAGGGAGTTAGATGAAGTCTTTACTACTCGGGGGATCAAGGGGTATGGCAAGAAAGCAGGAATGGGGTACTGAAGTTTCATGTTCAGCCATGAACTCATTGAATGGCGGTGCAGGCTAGAAGGGCTGAATGGCCTGCCCCTGCACCTATTTTCTATGTTTCTATGTTTCTATGTAATTAGCAATCTTGTTGTGCGAGGCCCCTTGGGGAAGAGTGACCATAATATGGTAGAATTCTTTATTAAGATGGAGAGTGACACAGTTAATTCAGAAACTAGGGTCCTGAACTTAAGGAAAGGTAACTTTGATGGCATGAGGCGCGAATTGGCTAAATTAGACTGGCAAATGATACTTAAAGGGTTGACGGTGGATAGGCAATGGCAAACATTTAAAGATCATATGGACGAACTTCAACAATTGTACATCCCTGTCTGCAGTAAAAATAAAACGGGGAAGGTGGTTCAACCGTGGCTAACAAGGGAAATTAAGGATAGTGTTAAATCCAAGGAAGAGGCATACAAATTAGCCAGAAAAAGCAGCAAACCTGAGGACTGGGAGAAATTTAGAATACAGCAGAGGAGGACAAAGGGTTTAATAAGAGGGGGAAAATCGAGTACGAGAGGAAGCTTGCCGGAAACATAAAAAATGACTGCAAAAGCTTCTATAGATATGTGAAGAGAAAAAGATTAGTGAAGACAAACGTTGATCCCTTGCAGTCGGATTCGTGTGAATTTATAATGGGGAACAAAGAAATGGCAGACCTGTCACAAAGGAAGACACAAAAAAGCTTCCCGATGTACTAGAGGTCCGAGGGTCTAGTGAGAAGGAGGAACTGAAGGATATCCTTATTAGGTGGGAAATTATGTTAGGGAAATTGACGGGATTGAAGGCTGATAAATCCCCAGGGCCTGATAGTATACATCCCAGAGTCCTTAAGGAAGTGGCCCTAGAAATAGTGGACGCAGTGGTGATCATTTTCCAACAGTTGATTGACTCTCGATCAGTTCCCATGGACTGGAGGATTGCTAATGTAACACCACTTTTTAAAAAAGGAGGGAGCGAGAAATTATAGACCAGTTAGCCTGACATCAATAGTGGGGAAAATGTTGGAATCAATCATTAAGGACGAAATAGCAGCACATTTGGATAGCAGTGATAGGATTGGTCCAAGACAGCATGGGTTTATGAAAGGGAAATCATGCTTGACAAATCTTCTGGAATTTTTTGAGGATGTAACTAGTAGAGTGGACAAGGGAGAACCAGTGGATGTGGTGTATTTGGACTTTCAAAAGGCTTTTGACAAGGTCCCACACAAGAGATTAGTGTGCAAAATCAAAGCACATGGTATTGGGGGTAATGTATTGACGTGGATAGAGAACTGGTTGGCAGACAGGAAGCAGAGAGTCGGGATAAACGGGTCCTTTTCAGAATGGCAGGCAGTGACTAGTGGGGTACCACAAGGTTCAGTGCTGGGACCCCAGCTATTTACAATATACATTAGTGATTTTGACAAAGGAATTGAATGTAATATCTCCAAGTTTGCAGATGACACTAAACTGGGTGGCAGTGTGAGCTGTGAGGGGGATGCTAAGAGGCTGCAGGGTGACTTGGACAGGTTAGGTAAGTGGGAAAATGCATGGCAGATGCAGTATAATGTGGATAAATGTGAGGTTATCCACTTTGGGGGCAAAAACACGAAGGCAGAATATTATTTGAATGGTGGCAGATTAGGAAAAGGGAAGGTGCAACGAGACCTGGGTGTCATGGTACATCAGTCATTGAAGGTTGGCATGCAGGTACAGCAGGCGGTGAAGAAGCAAATGGCATGTTGGCCTTCATAGCGAGAGGATTTCAGTATAGGAGCAGGGAAGTCTCACTGCAGTTGTACAGGGCCTTGGTGAGACCACACCTTGAGTATTATGAGCAGTTTTGGTCTCCTAATCTGAGGAAGGACGTTCTTGCTATTGAGGGGATGCAGCGAAGGTTCACCAGACTGATTCCCAGGATGGCAGGACTGACATATGAAGAAAGATTGGATCAACTAGGCTTATATTCACTGGAATTTAGAAGAATGAGAAGGGATCTCATAGAAACATATAAAATTCTGACGGGATTGGACAGGTTGGATGCAGGAAGAATGTTCCCAATGTTGGTGAAGTCCAGAACCAGGGGTCACAGTCTAAGGATAAGGGGTAAGCTATTTAGGACCGAGATGAGGAGAAACTTCTTCACTCAGAGAATTGTGAACCTGTGGAATTCTCTACCACAGAAAGTTGTTGAGGCCAGTTCGTTAGATATATTCAAAAGGAAGTTAGATGTGGCCCTTATGGCTAAAGGGATCAAGGGGTATGGAGAGAAAGCAGGAATGGGATACTGAAGCTGTCAGATCAGCCATGATCATATTGAATGATGGTGCAGGCTCGAAGGGCCGAATGGCCTACTCCTGCACCTACTTTCTATGTTTCTACGTTCTTTCCTTTAAGCGGAATATATTGTCCCTGCACTCTGTTAAACACTGTTTTAAATGTTTCCCATTGTTCTTTGCCAATATTGTTGGCCATTTTATTTTCCAAACTTCTATTCACAACCCCTTAAAATCAGCTTTTCTCCAATCTATTACCTTGGTTTTCATCATATTTATGTCCTTCTCAATTATCATCTTAAAGCGTCTTATATTATGGTCACCATTGCCTAGATGTTCCCCTATTTTTACTTGTCTTATCTTATACAAGAACATAAGAAATAGGAGCAGGAGTAGGCCATACGGCCCCTTGATCCTGCTCTGCCATTTAATACTGTTGTGTATCTGTAAAGCATGCACTCCCATGTTTCGCCACCAGGGAGCGCATTCCCTGAAGTCCCAAGGGAGCACTGTATATAAGCCAGCCTCTAAGGCCTGTTCCTCACTCTGAAGTGTCTTAATAAAAACTGAGGTCACTGTTACTTTAACCTCCCTGTGTGCAGTCTCATCTGTGTTAGGAACACAATAACTGGCGCCGAATATACGAATCCAACGCAAAGATGCAGCAAACTGTGGGCATCCTGGAGAAGTTCTCGGAGGGTGAGGACTGGGGAGCCTATGTCGAACGGCTAGACCAGTACTTTGTAGCCAACGAGCTGGACGGAGAAGGAAGCGCTGCAAAAAGGAGAGCGGTCCTCCTCACGGTCTGCGGGGCACCGACCTACAGCCTCATGAAGAATCTTCTGGCTCCGGTGAAACCCACAGATAAGTCATATGAGGAGCTGTGTACACTGGTTCGGGAGCATCTTAACCGGAGGGAGAGTGTGCTGATGGCGAGGTATCGGTTCTACACGTGCCAGCGATCTGAAGGTCAGGAAGTGGCGAGCTACGTCACCGAGCTAAGGCGACTTGCAGGACAATGTGAGTTTGATGTCTACCTGGAGCAAATGCTCAGAGACTTTTTTGTACTGGGCATTGGCCACGAGACCATCCTACAAAAACTTTTCACTGTAGAGACACCGACCCTCAGTAAGGCCATTGCGATAGCACAGGCGTTTATGTCCACCAGTGATAACACCAAACAAATCTTTCAGCACACAAGTGCTAGCAATGTTCATAAATTAACTGGAGCTGTGTTTGCGAGCAGAAATGTACAGGGCAGAACCCATGAATCTGCAACTGCCAGCAGGGCTCAGGTGACCCAGATGACTCAGAGTCCGCAACAAAGGATGAATGCAAGGCAATTCACACCTTGTTGGCGTTTTGGAGGCTTCCATTCAGCCTATTCATGCCACTTCAAAGGGTATGTTTGCAAGAGCTGTGGAACAATGGGGCACCTCCAACGAGCTTGCAGACGAGCTGCAAGCTCTGTAAAACTTCTAACCACCACGTGGCAGAGGAAGATCGGTCCATGGTGGATCAAAGCAATTTCGAGCCTCAGAGAGAGAAGGCAGATGCTGAAGTACACGGAGTGCACACATTTTCGACGAAATGTCCACGTATAATGCTAAATGTAAAATTGAATGGCTTACCCGTAGCCATGGAACTGGACACTGGCGCTAGCCAATCCATCATGAGTAAAAAGATGTTTGCGAGACTGTGGTGCAACAAGGCACTCAGACCAGCCCTGAGCCCCATCCGCATGAATCTGAGAACATATACCAAAGAGCTCATCACTGTCCTGGGCAGCGCCATGGTCAAGGTCACCTTTAAGGACATGGTGCACGAACTGCCACTCTGGATCGTCACGGGCGATGGCCCCACACTGCTTGGAAGGAGCTGGCTGGGCAAAATCCGCTGGAACTGGGATGACATCCGAGCGCTATCACATTTCGATGAGGCCTCATGTACCCAGGTTCTTAACAAATTTCCTTCCCTTTTTGAGCCAGGCATTGGAAACTTTTCCGGGGCGAAGGTGCAAGTGATGCTGGGGAGGGCATCAAACAGGAAATTAGGGGTGCATGCAATAAAGGTGCAGCAGTTATAATGGGTGACTTTAATATGCATATAGATTGGGCTAACCAAACTGGAAACAATACGGTAGAGGAGGATTTCCTGGAGTGCATAAGGGATGTTTTCTAGACCAATATGTTGAGGAACCAACTAGAGGGGAGGCCATCTTAGACTGGGTGTTGTGTAATGAGAGAGGATTAATTAGCAATCTCGTTGTACGAGGCCCCTTGGGGAAGAGTGACCATAATATTGTGGAATTCTACATTAGGATGGAAAATGAAACAGTTAATTCAGAGACCATGGTCCAGAACTTAAAGAAGGGTAACTTTGAAGGTATGTGGCGTGAATTGGCTAGGATAGATTGGCGAATGATACTTAAGGGGTTGACAGTGGTTGGGCAATGGCAGACATTTAGAGACTGCATGGATGAACTACAACAATTGTACATTCCTGTCTGGCGTAGAAATAAAAAAGGGAAGGTGGCTCAACCGTGGCTATCAAGGGAAATCAGGGATAGTATTAAAAACAAGGAAGTGACATACAAATTGGCCAGAAATAGCAGCGAACCCAGGGACTGGGAGAAATTTAGAACTCAACAGAGGAGGACAAAGGGTTTGATTAGGGCAGGGAAATAGAGTACGAGAGGAAGCTTGCAGGGAAACATAGAAACACAGACACATAGAAAATAGGTGCAGAAGTAGGCCATTCGGCCCTTCGAGCCTGCACCGCCATTCAATGAGTTCACGGCTGAACATGCAACCTCAGTACCCCATTCCTGCTTTCTCGCCATACCCCTTGATCCCCCGAGTAGTAAGGACTTCATCTAACTCCTTTTTGAATATATTTAGTGAATTGGCCTCAACAATTTTCTAGAATTCCACAGGTTCATCACTCTCTGGGTGAAGAAGTTTCTCCTCATCTCGGTCCTAAATGGCTTACCCCTTATCCTTAGACTGTGACCCCTGGTTCTGGACTGCCCCAACATTGAGAACATTCTTCCTCCATTTAACCTGTCTAAACCCGTCAGAATTTTAAACGTTTCTATGAGATCCCCTCTCATTCTTCTGAACTCCAGTGAATACATGCCCAGTTGATCCAGTCTTTCTTGATATGTCAGTCCCGCCATCCCGGGAATCAGTCTGGTGAATCTTCGCTGCACTCCCTCAATCGCAAGAATGTCCTTCCTCAAGTTAGGAGACCAAAACTGTACACAATACTCCAGGTGTGGCCTCACCAAGGCCCTGTACAACTGTAGCAACACCTCCCTGCCCCTGTACTCAAATCCCCTCACTATGAAGGCCAACATGTCATTTGCTTTCTTAACCGCCTGCTGTACCTGCATGCCAACCTTCAATGACTGATGTACCATGACACCCAGGTCTCTTTGCACCTCCCCTTTTCCTAATCTGTCACCATTCAGATAATAGTCTGTCTCTCTGTTTTTACCACCAAAGTGGATAACCTCACATTTATCCACATTATACTTCATCTGCCATGCATTTGCCCACTCACCTAACCTATCCAAGTCACTCTGCAGCCTAATAGCATCCTCCTCGCAGCTCACACTGCCACCCAACTTAGTGTCATCCGCAAATTTGGAGATACTGCATTTAATCCCCTCGTCCAAATCATTAATGTACAATGTAAACAGCTGGGGCCCCAGCACAGAACCTTGCGGTACCCCACTAGTCACTGCCTGCCATTCTGAAAAGTACCCATTTACTCCTACTCTTTGCTTCCTGTCTGACAACCAGTTCTCAATCCATGTCAGCACACTACCCCCAATCCCATGTGCTTTAACTTTGCACATTAATCTCTTGTGTGGGACCTTGTCGAAAGCCTTCTGAAAGTCCAAATATACCACATCGACTGGTTCTCCCTTGTCCACTCTACTGGAAACATCCTCAAAAAATTCCAGAAGATTTGTCAAGCATGATTTCCCTTTCACAAATCCATGCTGACTTGGACCTATCATGTCACCTCTTTCCAAATGCGCTGCTATGACATCCTTAATAATTGATTCCATCATTTTACCCACTACTGATATCAGGCTGACCGGTCTATAATTCCCTGTTTTCTCTCTCCCTCCTTTTTTAAACATTAAGATCGACTGCAAAAGCTTCTATAGATATGTAAAGAGAAAAAGATTAGTAAAGACAAACGTAGGTCCCCTGCAGTCAGAATCAGGGGAAGTCATAACGGGGAACAAAGAAATGGCAGACCAATTGAACAAGTACTTTGGTTCGGTATTCACTAAGGAGGACTCAAACAACCTTCCGGACATAAAAGGGGTCAGAGGGTTTAATAAGAAGGAGGAACTGAGGGAAATCCTTATTAGTCGGGAAATTGTGTTGGGGAAATTGATGGGATTGAAGGCTGATAAATCCCCAGGGCCTGATGGTCTGCATCCCAGAGTACTTAAGGAGGTAGCCTTGGAAATAGCGGATGCATTGACAGTCATTTTCCAACATTCCATCGACTCTGGATCAATTCCTATGGAGTGGAGGGTAGCCAATGTAACCCCACTTTTTAAAAAAGTGTGTGTGTTCGGGGTAAAGTAAATGCATCAGTACCTGTTTGGCCTCAAATTTGAGCTGGAAACCGATCACAAGCCCCTCATATCCCTGTTCGCTGAAAACAAGGGGATAAATACTCATGCCTCAGCTCGCATACATAAGAATAGAAGAACATAAAAATTAGGAACAGGAGTAGGCCATCTAGCCCCTCGAGCCTGCTCCGCCACTCAACAAGATCATGGCTGATCTGGCCGTGGACTCAGCTCCACTTACCCGCCCGCTCCCCGTAACCCTTAATTCCCTTATTGGTTAAAAATCTATCTATCTGTGACTTGAATACATTCAATGAGCTAGCCTCAACTGCTTCCCTGGGCAGAGAATTCCACAGATTCACAACCCTATGGGAGAAGAAATTCCTTCTCAACTCGGTTTTACATTGGCTCCCCTGTATTTTGAGGCTGTGCCCCCTAGTTCTAGCCTCCCCGACCAGTGGAAACAACCTCTCTGCCTCTACCCCTGTCTATCCCTTTCATTATTTTAAATGTTTCTATAAGATCACCCCTCATCCTTCTGAACTCCAACGAGTAAAGACCCAGTCTACTCAATCTATCATCATAAGGTAACCCCCTCATTTCCGGAATCAGGCTAGTGAATCGTCTCTGTACCCCCTCCAAAGCTAGTATATCCTTCCTTAAGTAATGTGAGCAAAACTGCACGCAGTACTCCAGGTGCGGCCTCACCAATACCCTATACAGTTGCAGCTGGACCTCCCTGCTTTTGTACTCCATCCCTCTCGCAATGAAGGCCAACATTCCATTCGCCTTCCTGATTACCTGCTGCACCTGCAAACTAACTTTGTGGGATTAAATATTAAAAAAAAAAGAACCAAAAATACAAAAAAAAACACAAAAAAGGAAAAAAAAAGGGCCTTGTAAATGTCTGCTGTGTCATCCAGGGCGGGTGGCACGGTTTAATGTTTTTTGTTTTACAGATAAACTCAAAAAGAGTTTCATGCACAAGGACCCCCAGGTCCCTCTGCACCACAGCATGTTGTAATTTCTCCCCATCCAAATAATATTCCCTTTTACTGTTTTTTTTTCCAAGGTGGATGACCTCACATTTTCCGACATTGTATTCCATCTGCCAAACCTTCGACCATTCGCTTAACCTATCTAAATCTCTTTGCAGCCTCTCTGTGTCCTCTACACAACCCGCTTTCCCACTAATCTTTGTGTCATCTGCAAATTTTTTTATACTACACTCTGTCCCCTCTTCCAGGTCATCTATGTATATTGTAAACAGTTGTGGTCCCAGTACCGATCCCTGTGGCACACTACTAACCACCGATTTCCAACCCGAAAAGGACCCATTTATCCCGACTCTCTGCTTTCTGTTAGCCAGCCAATTCTCTATCCATGCTAATACATTTCCACTGACCCCACGTACCTCTATCTTCTGCAGTAACCTTTTGTGTGGCACCTTATCGAATGCCTTTTGGAAATCTAAATACACCACATCCATCGGTACACCTCTATCCACCATGCTCGTTATATCCTCAAAGAATTCCAGTAAATTAGTTGAACATGATTTCCCCTTCATGAATCCATGTTGCGTCTGCTTGATTGCACTATTCCTATCTAGATGTCCCGCTATTTCTTCCTTAATGATAGCTTCAAGCATTTTCCCCACTACAGATGTTAAACTAACCGGCCTATAGTTACCTGCCTTTTGCCTGCCCCCTTTTTTAAACAGAGGCGTTACATTAGCTGCTTTCCAATCCGCTGGTACCTCCCCAGAGTCCAGAGAACTTTGGTAGATTATAACGAATGCATCTGCTATAACTTCCGCCATCTCTTTTAATACCCTGGGATGCATTTCATCAGGACCAGGGGACTTGTCTACCTTGAGATCCATTAGCCTGTCCAGCAGTACCCCCCTAGTGATAGTGATTGTCTCAAGGTCCTCCCTTCCCACATTCCTATGACCAGCAATTTTTGGCATGGTTTTTGTGTCTTCCACTGTGAAGACCGAAGCAAAATAATTGTTTAAAGTCTCAGCCATTTCCACATTTCCCATTATTAAAATCCCCCTTCTCATCTTCTAAGGGACCAACATTTACTTTAGTCATTCTTTTCCGTTTTATATATCGGTAAAAGCTTTTACTATCTGTTTTTATGTTTTGCGCAAGTTTACTTTCGTAATCTATCTTTCCTTTCTTTATTGTTTTCTTAGTCATTCTTTGCTGTCGTTTAAAATTTTCCCAATCTTCTAGTTTCCCACTAACCTTGGACCTTGGCCACCTTATATGCATTGGTTTTTAATTTGATACTCTCCTTTATTTCCTTGGTTATCCACGGCTGGTTATCCCTTCTTTTACCGCCCTTCTTTTTCACTGGAATATATTTTTGTTGAGCACTATAAAAGAGCTCCTTAAAAGTCCTCCACTGTTCCTCAATTGTGCCACCGTTTAGTCTGTGTTCCCAGTCTACTTTAGCCAACTCTGCCCTCATCCCACTGTAGTCCCCTTTGTTTAAGCATAGTACGCTTGTTTGAGACACTACTTCCTCATCTTCAATCTTTATTACAAATTCAACCATACTGTGATCACTCATTCCGAGAGGATCTTTTACTGGGAAATTGTTTATTATTCCTGTCTCATTACACAGGACCAGATCTAAGATACTTGCTCCCTTGTAGGTTCTGTAACATACTGTTCTAAGAAACAATCCCGTATGCATTCTATGAATTCCTGCTCCAGGCTACCCCGTGCGATTTGATTTGACCAATCGATATGTAGGTTAAAATCCCCCATGATTACTGCTGTTCCTTTTTCACATGCCTCCATTATTCCCTTGATTATTGTCCGCCCCACGGTGAAGTTATTATTTGGGGGCCTATAACCTACGCTCACCAGTGACTTTTTCCCCTTACTATCTCTAATCTCCACCCACAATGATTCAACATTTTGTTCATTAGAGCCAATATCGTCTCTCACAACTGCCCTGATATCATCCTTTATTAACAGAGCTACCCCACCTCCTTTCCCTTCTTGTCTATCTTTCCGAATTGTCAGATACCCCTGTCTGTTTAATTCCCAGTCTTGGCCACCCTGCAACCACGTTTCAATAATGGCCTCCAAATTATACCCATACAAAGGTGGGCACTCGCGCTGTCAGTCATAGCGAGGGGATTTGAGTATATGAGCAGGGAGGTCTTACTACAGTTATACAGGGCCTTGGTGAGGCCACACCTTGAATATTGTGTACAGTTTTGGTCTCCTAATCTGAGGAAGGACATTCTTGCTATTGATGGAGTGCAGCGAAGGTTCACCAGACTGATTCCCGGGATGGCAGGACTGACATATGAGAAGAGACTGGATCAACTGGGCCTGTATTCACTGGAGTTTAGAAGAATGAGAGGGAATCTTATAGAAACTTATAAAATTTTGACGGGACTGGACAGGTTAGAGGCAGGAAGAATGTTCTCGTTGCTGGAGAGTTCCAGAACCAGGGGTCACAGTCTAAGGATAAGGGGTAAGCCATTTAGGACCGAGATGAGGAGAAACTTCTTCACTCAGAGACTGGTTAACCTGTGGAATTTTCTAACGCAGAAAGTTGTTGAGGCCAGTTCATTTGATATATTCAAATGGGAGTTAGATATGGCCCTTGCGGCCAAAGGGATGAAGTGGTATGGAGAGAAAGCAGGAAAGGGGTACTGAGGTTGAATGTTCAGCCATGATCTTATTGAATGGTGGTGCAGGCTCGAAGGGCCGAATGGCCTGCTCCCGCAACTAATTTCTATGTTTCTATGTTATAGGAAGCGAGGAACTTAATACAATCACTATCATTAATGAAGTAGTACTCAGTAAAATAATGGGACTAAAGGTGGACAAGTCCCCTGGACCTGATGGCTTACATCCTAGGGTCCTAAAAGAAGTGGCTGCAGAGATAGTGGATGCATTTTTTGTCATCTACCAAAATTCCCTGGATTCTGGGGAGGTCCCAGCGGATTGGAAAACCGCAAATGTAACGCCCCTATTTAAAAAAGGAGGCAGACAAAAAGCAGGAAACTATAGACCAGTTAGCCTAACATCTGTCATTGGGAAAATGCTGGAGTCCATTATTAAGGAAGCAGTAGTGGGACATTTGGAAAAGCATAATTCAATTAAGCAGAGTCAGCATGGTTTTATGAAAGAGAAATCATGTTTGACACATTTGCTGGAGTTCTTTGAGGATGTAATGAGCAGGGTGGATAAGGGGGAACCAGTGGATGTGGTGTATTTGGATTTGCAGAAGACATTCAATAAGGTGCCACATAAAAGGTTACTGCACAAGATAAAAGTTCACAGGGTTGGGGGTAATACATTAGCATGGATAGAGGATTGGCTAACTAACAGAAAACAGAGAGTTGGGATAAATGGGTCATTTTCAGGTTGGCAAACAGTGACTAGTGGGGTGCCGCAGGGATCAGTGCTGGGTCCTCAACTATTTACAATCTATATTAATGACTTGGATGAAGGGACTGAGTGTAATGGAGCCAAGTTTGCTGATGATACAAAGATGGGTGGGAAAGCAAATTGTGAAGAGGACACAAAAAATCTGCAAATGGATATAGACAGGCTAAGTGAGTGGGCAAAAATTTGGCAGATGGAGTATAATGTGGGAAAATGTGAGGTACAGAGGGACCTGGGGGTTCTCGTGCATGAAACACAAAAAGTGAGTATGTAGGTACAGCAAGTAATCAGGAAGGCAAATGGAATGTTGGAAGGGGGATAGAGTATAAAAGCAGAGAAGTCCTGCTACAACTGTACAGGGTATTGGTGCGTACAATTTTGGTATCCGTATTTAAGGAAGGATATACTTGTATTGGAGGCTGTTCAGAGAAGGTTCACTCGGTTAATTCCAGAGATCAGGGGGTTGACTTATGAAGATAGGTTGGGCCTTAATTGGATTTAAGAAGAATGAGAGGTGATCTTATCGAAACATATAAGAGAATGAGGGGGCTCGACAAGGTGGATGCAGAGAGGATGTTTCCACTCATAAGGGAAACTAAAACTAGGAGACATAGTCTCAGAATAAGGGTCGCCCATTTAAAACTGAGATGAGGAGGAATTTCTTTTCTGAGGGTTGTAAATCTTTGGAATTCTCTGCCCCAGAGAGCTGTGGAGGCTGGGTCATTGAATATATTTAAGACGGAGATAGACAGATTTTTGAGCGATAAGGGAATAAAGAGTTATTGGGAGCGAGCAGGGAAGTGGAGCTGAGTCCATGATCAGATCAGCCATGATCTTATTAAATGGCGGAGCAGGCTCGAGGGGCCAGGTGGCCTACTCCTGCTCCTATTTCTTATGTTCTTGTGCATTGGTCTAAGAGTAGATGTGGCCCCGCCCATTGGTCTAAGAGTAGATGTGGCCCCGCCCATTGGTCTAAGAGTAGATGTGGCCCCGCCCATTGGTCTAGGAGTAGATGTGGCCCCGCCCATTGGTCTAGGAGTAGATGTGGCCCCGCCCATTGGTCTAGGAGTAGATGTGGCCCCGCCCATTGGTCTAGGAGTAGATGTGGCCCCGCCCATTGGTCTAGGAGTAGATGTGGCCCCGCCCATTGGTCTAGGAGTAGATGTGGCCCCGCCCACAGGTCTGGGAGCAGTCAGGGCCCTGTCCGCTTCAATGAAACTGACGCAGTGGTTGTGTGCAGTTTTACTGCGTTATGACGAGTTTACTGAGACTCCACATTGGGCTGGGATCAAAATTTTAAAAATAAGATAAACTAACTCACATACTGTCACGTGTTCAACTATTATTGTAACCCATGTATAAGCTGACCGAAGTTGTACACCTTGAGAACATTGACCACAAGGGGGTGAACTTGTGGGAGACACTCCTGACCTGGACTTTCAGGTATAAAAGGGGAAGCTCCACCCACCTTCATCACTCGAGGTCTTGGTAATAAAGGTAACTGGTCACAGAGTGACTTTCTCTCAAGTATGGGACTCATGTGCATTTATAGTGTATAGTAAGGACATATCATTGGCGACGAGAAACTGGGATTTAAACCACGCGAGCATGGCCACTAGCAGCACAGACAAGAGGTACTGTGTTGGTGATGATTGGGACGATTTTATTGAGAGACTACAGAAAAGTTTAGTCACTAAGGAATGGTTGGGACAGGATTCGGCCGACAAACGCAGGGCTCATCTCCTGACGGTTTGTGGATCCAGGACGTACTCCCTGATGAAGGACCTTCGAGCGCCAGAGAAGCCGGCGGACAAGCTGTTCGAAGAGCTCAGTAAGTTGATCGGGGAACACCTTAAACTGGCGAGCAGCATGCACATGGCGAGGCACCGGTTTTACACGCACCGGCGGTGGGAAGGGCAAAGCGTTCCTGACTTCGTGGCAGACCTCCGGCAACTGGCGAGCCTATGTAAGTTCCCAGATGCATGCAGAGATGAGATGCTGCGAGACTTTTTTATTGAGGGCATCGGGCACGCTAAGGTTTTCAGGAAACTGATTGAGACCAAAGACTTAACCTTGGAAGCGGCGACTCTGATAGCCCAGACATTTATCTCAGGGGAGGAAGAGACCAGAATGATGTATGACAAAGATCTTGGCTCAAATGAGGCAAACGACCAGGGAGTCAACATTGTTAACGCGGCACACAGTTCTCTAGGCAGACAGGGGCAATCGGACATGCCCCAGCATGTAGTCGAACCCAAAGGGGGAATTCAACAGAGACAATGGCTAGCTGAATGCCGATTCATGCCATCGCAATGGACAATGCGGCCAGTAATGGGGCCATCAACACCTGTTAATGATGCGCTTAAGGACAGTTACAGAGACAGTCAGAGACGATCGACTGGTAATGGACCTTTTGTTTCCAACAACGGGGCCTCCAGCTCATGTTGGAGGTGTGGAGGCAAACACCTAGCCAGAGCTTGCAGGTATCAGCAATATACCTGCAAAAACTGCAACGTCAGCAGTCACTAGGCGTGTATGTGCAGGAAGCCTGAAGCCAGGTTGATGTACGAGGAGGCCGGGCCCGATGTAAGCCCTACGAGGCCAAATAAATACTGGGGGAAATCGCTGGAAGCTGAAGTTCAGCGAGTTCATGTGGAGCACATATACAGTTCATATACCAGGACGCCACTGATAATGATGAAAGTGCTCCTCAATGGCATCCCAGTGTCAATGGAGCTAGACACGGGGGCCAGCCAGTCCCTGATAAGTATCAAATAGTTCGAAAGGTTGTGGGCGTCCGAGGCCAGGAAGCCAAAATTATCGCCAATTGACGCACAGCTACGGACATATACAAAGGAGATCATTCCGGTGCTAGGCAGCGCCACGGTAGTCGTGACCCACAAAGATTCGGAGAACAGGTTGCCACTCTGGATTGTCCCGGGGGACGGTCCCGCACTGCTGGGGAGGAGTTGGCTTGCTGTCATGAACTGGAAATGGGGCGATGTCAATGCAATTTCCTCTGTGGAGCGAGTATCATGCTCACAGGTCCTGGACAAATTTGACTCATTATTTCAACCCGGCATTGGCACTTTCATGGGGACCAAGGTAGTGATTCACATAAACCCGGTCAACAGGCCAGGACACCACAAGGCCAGAGCGGTGCTGTACGTGATGCGGGAAAAGATAGAAGGCGAATTGGACCGCCTGCTGAGGGAAGGCATCATCTCGCCAGTCGAATTCAGTGACTGGGCGAGTCCGATTGTGCTGGTGCTCAAGGCGGATGGGTCGGTCAGGATATGTGGCGATTACAAGGCCACCATCAATCGGGTGTCACTCCAAGACCAGTACCCGCTACCGAGAGCGGAAGACCTCTTCGCGGCGCTATCTGGTGGCAAACTTTTTTCAAAATTGGACCTGACCTCAGCTTACATGACCCAGGAGCTGGTGAGTGAGTCGAAGAAGCTGACCACCATCACGACACACAAGGGATTGTTTGAGTACAACAGATGTCTGTTCGGGATTCGTTCGGCCGCCGCGATCTTTCAGCGAAATATGGAAAGTCTCCTCAAGTCGATTCCAGGGACGGTGGTTTTTCAAGACGACATCCTCATCACGGGTCGCAATACTGAAGAACATCTCCACAACCTGGAGGAGGTGCTACGCAGACTGGACCGGGTAGGGCTGTGACTGAAAAAGGCAAAGTGCGTCTTCTTAGCTCCAGAGGTAGAATTCCTGGGGAGGAGGGTAGCAGCAGATGGGATCAGACCTCCTGCGTCCAAAACGGAAGCGATCCAGAGAGCACCCAGACCCCGTAACACGACAGAGCTGCGTTCGTTCCTGGGGCTCCTGAACTGTTTTGGTAACTTTCTTCCCAAATTGAGCACGCTGCTAGAGCCGCTACACGTGCTCCTATGCAAAGGTCGCGATTGGGTCTGGGGGGACAGCCAGGAAAGGGCTTTTGATAGAGCACGCAACTTGTTATGCTCCAACAAACTGTTAACGTTATATGATCCGTGTAAGAAACTTGTTCTAACGTGCGATGTGTCGTCCTATGGGGTCGGGTGTGTGTTGCAGCATGTGAATGCCAATGGTCAGATATAGCTGGCATATTATGCCTCCAGAAGTCTGTCCCAGGCAGAAAGGGGCTACGGGATGGTAGAAAAGGAAGCAATAGCATGTGTATATGCAGTAAAAAAAATGCACCAGTACCTGTTTGGCAGGAAATTTGAGCTGGAGACAGATCACAAACCCCTAACGTCCCTTCTGGCCGACAACAAGGCCATAAATGCAAATGCATCGGCCCGCATACAGAGGTGGGCACTCATGTTAGCCGCCTATGACTACACAATTCGGCACAGACCGGGCACCGAAAACTGCGCCGATGCACTCAGCAGGCTCCCACTAGCCACCACTGAGGGGGCAACTGAGCATGATGCTGAGATGATCATGGCTGTTGAAGCTTTCGAAAGCGAAGGCTCACCTGTGACAGCCCGTCAGATCAAAGTCTGGACTAATAGAGACCCGCTACTGTCTTTAGTTAAGAAATGTGTCCTGAATGGGGACTGGGCAGCCACGTACGGGGCACGCCCTGAGGAATTTAAACCGTTTCATAGGCGCAAGGATGAAATCTCGATTCAGGCCGATTGCCCACTGTGGGGAAACCGAGTAGTCATGCCGCAGAGGGGCAGAGAGATGTTTATCAGAGAACTCCACAATGAGCACCCGGGCATTGTCATGATGAAGGCAATTGCCAGGTCACACGTTTGGTGGCCAGGGATAGATGCAGACCTGGAACTTTGTGTTTGCAGGTGCGACACGTGTGCCCAGCTGGGCAATGCGCCCAGGGAAGCCCCCCTTAGCCCCTGATCCTGGCCCGCCAAGCCATGGTCACGCATCCATGTGGACTACGCAGGTTCTTTCATGGGGAAAATGTTTTTGGTTGTAGTAGACGCTGCTCCAAATGGATTGAGTGTGCAATTTTAAATTCAAGCACATCCTCTGCCACGGTAGAAAGTCTACGGGCAATGTTCGCCGCCCATGGTCTACCGGATTTCTTGGTCAGTGACAATGGTCCATGCTTCACAAGCATTGAATTCCAGGACATCATGGCAGACAATGGAATCAACCAAATTTGCGGATGACACTAAGTTGGGTGGCAGTGTGAGCTGCGAGGAGGATGCTATAAGGCTACAGAGTGACTTGGATAGGTTAGGTGAGTGGGCAAATGCGTGGCAGATGGAGTATAATGTGGATAAATGTGAGGTTATCCATTTTGGTGGTAAAAACAGAGAGACAGACTATTATCTGAATGGTGACAGATTAGGAAAAGGGAAGGTGCAACGAGACCTGGGTGTCATGGTACATCAGTCATTGAAGGTTGGCATGCAGGTACAGCAGGCGGTTAAGAAAGCTAATGGCATGTTGGCCTTCATAGCGAGGGTATTTGAGTACAAGGGCAGGGAGGTGTTGCTACAGTTGTACAGGGCCTTGGTGAGGTCACACAGTATCGGGGTCACAGTGTAGTCTCACACAGTATCGCGACACAATGTAGAGTCACACAGTATCGGGGTCACAGTGTGGGGTCACACAGGATCAACTGGGCTTGTATTCACTGGAGTTCAGAAGAGTGAGAGGGGACCTCATAGAAACGTTTAAAATTCTGACGGGTTTGGACAGGTTGGATGCAGGAAGAATGTTCCCAATGTTGGGGAAGTCCAGAACCAGGGGTCACAGTCTAAGGATAAGGGGTAAGCCATTTAGGACCGAGATAAGGAGAAACTTCTTCACCCAGAGAGTGGTGAACCTGTGGAATTCTCTACCACAGGAAGTAGTTGAGGCCAATTCACTAAATATATTCAAAAGGGAGTTAGATGAAGTCCTTACTACTCGGGGGATCAAGGGGTATGTCGTGAAAGCAGGAAGTGGGTACTGAAGTTTCATGTTCAGCCATGAACTCATTGAATGGCGGTGCAGGCTAGAAGGGCTGAATGGCCTGCTCCTGCACCTATTTTCTATGTTTCTATGTTTCTATGTCAGAAGGGCACCGTTCAAGCCAGCCTCAAACGGCCAGGCGGAACGAGCAGTGCAGATAATCAAACAGGGGATGCTCAGAATCCAAGGGGGTTCCCTACAAAGCCGCTTATCATGCCTCCTATTGGCCAATAGATCCCGACCACACTTGCTCACAGGGGTTCCACCCGCAGAGCTGCTAATGAAAAGGATGCTCAAAACCAGGTTATCCCTTATACACCCTACTATGAAAGAAATTGTTGAGAGCAGGCGCCGGTCACAATATGACTACCATGACAGGAATGCGAGGGAGCGATGTATTGATGTCAATGACCCTGTTTTTGTCCTTAATTACATTGCAGGGCCCAAATGGCTCGCAGACACTGTGATTGCCAAAGAAAGGAATAGGATTCTGGTAGTTAAACTTACCAATGGACAAATCTGCCACAAACACGTGGATCAAACTAAAAGGAGGTTCAGCAACCCCATAGAAGAAGCAGAGGAAGAACACGACATAGAGGTTACTCCACCACAGGTGACCGAACACAGGAACCAAAGGGAGGAGAGCCCAGTCACTGTGGGCAGTCCAGACAGGCCTGAAGCACCGCAAACAGCAGACACTCAGGCCAGCGCCCAACAACCGGAGCCCTAACTCAGGCGCTCTACAAGGGAGCGGAAACAATCAGAGAGACTTAGCCTGTGATCCCAATAAGATTTTGGGGGGGAGGTGATGTCATGTATTCAACCAGCAATGTAACCCATGAATAAGCTGACCTAAGTTGTACACCTTGAGAACATTGACCACAAGGGGGTGAACTTGTCGGAGACACTCCTAACCTGTACTTTCAGGTATAAAAGGGGAAGTTCCACCCACCTTCATCACTCAAGGTCTTGGTAATAAAGGTAACTGGTCACAGAGTGACCTTCTCTCAAGTATGGGCCTCGTGTGCATTTATACTGCATAGTAAGGACATATTACATACTTCCATCTAACGATTATGTTGTGCCAACAAGTGGTCTATATCTGTCAGTATTTCCCAGGCTGGAATTGGCTCGAGATCCATACATTTGACGCCAGACTGCTCCTTCATTTCTGGGCAGCTTCCTAATGGAAACCACATTACTCTAAGTTGTCACTGCTAAAGATTCAGAAAAGTATCAGAGTTTGGAATCTACTACGAGAGGAGACAGGGAGAGAGAGACACAGAGCGCAGGAGAGAGAGAGAGAGAGAGAGACAGGGTGAGAGAGAGGGAGGGAGAGAGAGAGGGAGAGGTGGAAGATAGACAGAGGGCGGGAGAGAGAGAGAGAGGGCGGGAGAGAGAGAGAGACACAGGGCGAGAGAGAAAGAGACAGAGGGCAGGAGAGAGAGAGACAGGGCAAGAGACACAGAGCGCAGGAGAGAGAGAGAGACACAGGGCGAGAGAGAAAGAGACACACACAGAGCGCAGGAGAGAGAGAGAGACAGGGCAAGAGAGAGGGAGGGAGAGAGAGAGAAAGAAGTGGGAGAGAGACAGAGGGCGGGAGAGAGAGAGACAGGGTGAGAGCGAGACAGAGGGCGGGAGAGAAAGAGAGAGAGAGACAGGGCGAGAGAGAAAGAGACAGAGGGCGGGAGAGAGAGAGAGGGCGAGAGAGACACAGGGCGCAGGAGAGAGAGAGACAGGGTGAGAGAGAGAGAGACAGGGAGAGAGAGACAGAGTGCAGTCGAGAGAGAGAGAGACAGGGTGAGAGAGAGCGAGAGAGACACAGAGCGCAGGAGAGAGAGAGAGAGAGAGAGAGAGACAGGGCGAGAGAGAGGGAGGGAGAGAGAGAGAGAGAGAGGTGGGAGAGAGACAGAGGGTGGGAGAGAGAGAGAGACAGGGTGAGAGAGAGACAGAGGGCGGGAGAGAGAGAGAGAGACAGGGCGAGAGAGAAAGAGACAGAGGGTGGGAGAGAGAGAGGGCGAGAGAGACACAGGGCGCAGGAGAGAGAGAGACACGGCGAGAGAGATACAGAGGAAGGAAGGAAGAGAGAGACAGGGCGAGAGACAGAGACAGAGGGAGGGAGAGAGAGAGAGGTGGCAGAGAGATAAAGGGCGGGAGAGAGAGAGAGGAACAGAGCGCAGGAGAGAGAGAGACAGAGAGAGAGAGACACAGAGCGCAGGAGAGAGACAGGGCGAGAGAGAAAGACAGAGGAAGGGAGATAGAGAGAGAGAGGTGGGAGAGAGACAGAGGGCAGAGAGAGAGACAGGGAGAGAGAGAGAGAGACAGGGAGAGGGACACACAGAGTGCAGGAGAGAGACAGGGCGAGAGAGAGCCACCGACGCAGGAGAGAGAGAGGCAGGACGAGAGAGAGAGACAGGGCGAGAGAGAGAGACAGAGTGCAGTAGAGAGAGAGAGCGACATGGCGAGAGAGAGGGAGGGGGGGGAGAGAGAGAGAGGTGGGAGAGAGACAGAGGGCGGGAGTGAGTGAGACAGGACGCGAGAGAGACACAGAGCGCAGGAGAGAGAGAGAGAGACAGGGCGAGAGAGAGTCAGAGGGAGGAAGGGAGAGAGACAGGGCGAGAGAGAGAGACAGGGCGAGAGAGAGAGACAGAGTGCAGTAGAGAGAGAGAGAGACATGGCGAGAGAGAGGGAGGGGGGGAGAGAGAGAGAGGTGGGAGAGAGACAGAGGGCGGGAGTGAGTGAGACAGGATGCGAGAGAGACACAGAGCGCAGGAGAGAGAGAGAGAGACAGGGGGAGAGAGAGACAGAGGGAGGAAGGGAGAGAGACAGGGCAAGAGAGAGAGACAGAGGGAGGGAGAGAGAGAAACAGGGCGAGAGAGACACAGAGCGCAGGAGAGAGAGAGAGACAGGGCGAGAGAGAGACAGAGGGAGGAAGGGAGAGAGACAGAGTGAGAGAGAGACAGTGGGGGGAGAGAGGGAGAGACAGAGGGCGGGAGAGAGAGGGACAGAAAGATAGGGACAGAGCGCAGGAGAGAGAGAGACAAGGAGAGAGAGACACAGAGCGCAGGAGAGAGACAGGGCGAGAGAGAGACACAGAGTGCAGGAGAGAGAGAGAGACAGGGAGAGAGAGACACAGAGCACAGGAGAGAGACAGGGCGAGAGAGAGACACAGAGCGCAGGAGAGAGACAGGGCATGAGAGAAAGACAGAGGAAGGGAGATAGAGAGAGAGAGGTGGGAGAGAGACAGAGGGCAGAGAGAGAGACAGGGAGAGAGAGAGAGAGACAGGGAGAGAGACACACAGAGTGCAGGAGAGAGACAGGGCGAGAGAGAGACACCGACGCAGGAGAGAGAGAGGCAGGACGAGAGAGAGAGACAGGGCGAGAGAGAGAGACAGAGTGCAGTAGAGAGAGAGAGCGACATGGCGAGAGAGAGGGAGGGGGGGGAGAGAGAGAGAGGTGGGAGAGAGACAGAGGGCGGGAGTGAGTGAGACAAGACGCGAGAGAGACACAGAGCGCAGGAGAGAGAGAGAGAGACAGGGCGAGAGAGAGGGAGGGGGGGAGAGAGAGAGAGGTGGGAGAGAGACAGAGGGCAGGAGTGAGTGAGACAGGACGCGAGAGAGACACAGAGCGCAGGAGAGAGAGAGAGAGACAGGGCGAGAGAGAGTCAGAGGGAGGAAGGGAGAGAGACAGGGCGAGAGAGAGAGACAGGGCGAGAGAGAGAGACAGAGTGCAGTAGAGAGAGAGAGAGACATGGCGAGAGAGAGGGAGGGGGGGAGAGAGAGAGAGGTGGGAGAGAGACAGAGGGCGGGAGTGAGTGAGACAGGACGCGAGAGAGACACAGAGCGCAGGAGAGAGAGAGAGAGACAGGGCGAGAGAGAGACAGAGGGAGGAAGGGAGAGAGACAGGGCAAGAGAGAGAGACAGAGGGAGGGAGAGAGAGAAACAGGGCGAGAGAGACACAGAGCGCAGGAGAGAGAGAGAGACAGGGCGAGAGAGAGACAGAGGGAGGAAGGGAGAGAGACAGAGTGAGAGAGAGACAGGGGGGGGAGAGAGAGAGAGAGACAGAGGGCGGGAGAGAGAGGGACAGAAAGATAGGGACAGAGCGCAGGAGAGAGAGAGACAAGGAGAGAGAGACACAGAGCGCAGGAGAGAGACAGGGCGAGAGAGAGACACAGAGTGCAGGAGAGAGAGAGAGACAGGGAGAGAGAGACACAGAGCACAGGAGAGAGACAGGGCGAGAGAGAGACACAGAGTGCAGGAGAGAGAGAGAGACAGGGAGAGAGAGACACAGAGCACAGGAGAGAGACAGGGCGAGAGAGAGACACAGAGTGCAGGAGAGAAAGAGAGACAGGGAGAGAGAGACACAGAGCACAGGAGAGAGAGAGAGACAGGACGAGAGAGAGACACAGATCGCAGGAGAGAGAGAGGCAGGGCGAGAGAGAGAGAGACAGGGAGAGAGAGACAGAGCGCAGTCGAGAGAGAGAGACACAGAGTGTGAGGGACGGAGGGAGGGAGGGAGAGAGAGAGCGGTGGGAGCGAGACAGGGTGAGAGAGAGAGAGAGACAGAGGGCAGGAGAGAGAGAGACAGGGCGAGAGAGACAGAGGGCCAGAGAGAGAGAGAGAGAGGACGAGAGGGAGTGCAGCGAAGGTTCACCAGACTGATTCCCGGGATGGTGGAACTGACCTATCAAGAAAGACTGGATCAACTGGGCTTGTATTCACTGGAGTTCAGAAGAATGAGAGGGGACCTCAGAAACGTTTAAAATTCTGACGGGTTTAGACAGGTTAGATGCAGGAAGAATGTTCCCGATGTTGGGGAAGTCCAGAACCAGGGGTCACAGTCTAAGGATAAGGGGTAAGCCATTTAGGACCGAGATGAGGAGAAACTTCTTCACCCAGAGAGTGGTGAACCTGTGGAATTCTCTACCACAGAAAGTTGTTGAGGCCAATTCACTAAATATATTCAAAAGGGAGTTAGATGAAGTCCTTACTACTCGGGGGATCAAGGGGTATGGCGAGAAAGCAGGAATGGGGTACTGAAGTTGCATGTTCAGCCATGAACTCATTGAATGGCGGTGCAGGCTCTAAGGGCCGAATGGCCTACTCCTGCACCTATTTTCTATGTTTCTATGTTTCTATGGGAGAGAGAGAGAGAGACAAAGAGAGACACAGAGCGCAGGAGAGAGAGAGAGACAAGGAGAGAGACAAAGAGCGCAGGAGAGAGAGAGGGTGGGAGAGAGAGAGACAGGGAGAGAGATACAGAGCGCAGGAGAGAGAGACAGAGGGAGGGAGCGAGAGAGAGAGAGAGAGAGAGAGGGTGGGAGAGACACTGAGCGCAGGAGAGAGAGTGAGACAGGGAGAGGGAGTGAGAGAGAGAGAGAGGGTGGGAGAGAGAGAGGTGAGAGAGAGCGAGAGCGTCAGGGAGAGAGAGATACAGAGCGAGGAGAGAGAGGGAGGAAGGGAGAGAGAGAGAGAGAGAGGGACAGGGAGAGAGAGACACAGCGTGCAGGAGAGAGAGAGAGACCGGGCGAGAGAGAGAGACAGACAGACAGAGAGAGGGAGAGAGAGAGAGAGAGGGTGTATTGTATAGGGTTAATCACATCGGGTTAATTATGATATTCCGACATTTACAGTGGCAGAAGTTACTATTATCCATAGAAATCCTAGGAAACACACAGGGACCCGTATGATGATTAATGGGTTCGGAGGGGAAGAAACGCCCGCTGTCCGAACAACTAACAGACTGGCGTTGGGAAATGGGCCCCGCGCTGGGTAACGGTTTTAATATCGGCAGTAAAGGAACATATTATTGGGATGGACCTTTTAAAGGGAACCACACACTACACCTCGTTCGGGCGATTCTCATTCAGGATACGGGCGATCACCGTGATTGCAGGGGAAGCGAAGTGGGAACCAGTGGTAATACCACGGCCATCGCGTATAGTGACTATGAAACAGTAACGAATACCTGGGGGACACAAAGAAATAGGGGAAACCATACAAGGGCTCTTGGAGGCGGGAATCATTAGACATGCGGTGTCCCCCTACAATAGCCCGGTTTGGCCTGTGCAGAAACCCGACAAAAGTTGGAGGATGACTGTGGACTACCGACAACTGAACAAATTTGCCCCTCCCCTGGCAACCGCTGTCCCAGATGTAGTAACTATAACAGAGCGGCTGTCTGAAGAAGGTGTGGAGTGGTATGTGGTACTCGACCTGGTCAATGCCTTTTTCTCCATTCCAATAGCGGAACAATCCCAGGACCAGTTTGCATTCACTTGGGAAGGGAGGCAATACATGTTTAAACGCCTACCTCAAGGTTACCTACATAGCCCTACCCTATGCCACGGATTGGTGGCCCGGGACCTGGACATGTGCACGTTGGCTCCTAATGTCTCACTGGCACACTACATCGATGATGTACTATTAAGGGGTCCCACCGAGGCAGTGGTGTCAGAAGCCCTAGCTACTTTAGTCCAACACATGCGAGACAGGGGCTGGGAGATAAATCCGAAGAAGGTGCAGGGCCCTAGCCAGACTGTCCAGTTTCTGGGGATCCAATGGTCTCAGGGTGAGCGCATCATACCCGAGCCTGTGAAGAATAAAATTCAAGAAATGGCCACCCCCACGAATAAAACTGAGACACAATGGTTTGTGGGACTACTGGGTTACTGGAGGAGACACATACCTCACCTCACGATGTTATTAAAACCGCTGTATGCCGTAACACGAGAAAAGGCCCACTTCGAGTGGGGAAAGGAACAGCAGGTGGCCTTTGATGCAGCCAAAGAAGCCGTAGCTCAAGCTTTACCCCGAGCCCGGCGAGTGTCTGGGCAGCCTGTTGAGCTCCAGGTATCCGTTACCAGTGATACTGCAGTCTGGAGTTTGTGGCAGGTTCAACATGCACTCGTATACCGTTAGGGTCTGGTCTAGAAAATTAACAGATGCTGCTACTTGTTACGCTCCATTTGAGAAACAATTATTAGCATGTTATTGGGCCCTAACAGAAACAGGACAGACAGGGGATGACAAAGTCAGTTTAAGACCAGACCTACCCATATTATCCTGGGTTCTCTCAGAAAATGAGACACACAAGGTTGGGCGAGTGCAGCAAAGCTCCATAGTGCGCTGGAAATGGTATATCACAGACAGAGCAAGTAAAGGGAAAGGAGGGATCACCCGACTACATCAGCATGTGGCTGAATACCCACAAACAGCTGAGAGTGAACTGATGCAGTCGTCTGTCAGTTTAACCCAGGAGTCACCGATCTCCTGGGGTGTGCCTTTCGAACAGTTAACACCTGAAGAATGTAGCCATGCCTGGTTCACAGATGGCTCAGCGGTCTGGCGAAACAGCCTTCGGTGATGGTGAGCCGCTGCCTGCAATCCAAACACCCAGACAATTGAGCATGATGAGGGCGTGGGAGGCTCCAGCCAGCTAGCAGAACTAGCAGCTGTAGTCCTTGCGTTAGGAGAGGAACAGCAACAAGTACACATATATACTGGCTCATGGGCAGTAGCCAATGGCATGGTGAGCTGGATGCGAAACTGGCATGAACATAACTGGCAAATAACAGGGAAAGACTTGTGGGGAAAGCACCTATGGGAACAAATATGGTCCAAAGCCCAGAAGATGAAAATAACTGTATATCATGTGGACGCTACATGAAAAACACTTCAAAGACCTCTGCATATAATACACCGTTGATAATACAGCCCGGGTACGGGCTGTCAAAGAGGCGGAAGAGGAAGAATATGGCATAGGCAAGAAGGCCCATCACAAATCTGGACATTTGGTCATTCAGGGTACGATACAATGGGCACGAAATAGGGGGTTACATTTGACTACGGACAGTGTTAAACAGATCATAAACACCTGTGAAATTTGTCAAAAGGTGAAGCATTTTCCCCTACAACGACAACCCGGTGCCCATATTAAGAGAGGGACTCAACCAGCACAAATATGGCCAGTTGATTATGTAGGACCTTTACCATTGCAACAACGGTTCCAATATTTGCTCACTGCTGTTGATACCTATTCTGGACTTTTGATAGTTTATCCAGTGACTAAAGTGAATCAACAAAGTACGATTAAAGGACTGGAGAATTTAATCACATACTACGGTGAGCCAGCAGAAGTGCAGTCCGATAATGGGTCGCACTTCACAGGTCAAACAATGCAACAGTGGGCGGTAGACAACGGGATCTATTGGATGTTCCACATACCTTACTATCCACAAGCTGCAGGGTTAATAGAACGCATGAATGGACTACTTAAACAACAGATTAAAATATTAACTCCCACTAACACATTGCAAGGGTGGTTAAAGGCCTTACCATAAGCAGTGCGCAATCTGAATCACCGACCATTGCGGGGGGGAACTCCCATAAGCCACATGTTAGGCAAAGTTAGTGTCCCTACTATTGAAAAAGAAAATCAGACTCAGGACACAGTTTGTGAAGGAGGAAAAGTGTGGGTGCAGTATCCCCAGAAACCCTTACAAGCAGGGGAAATCTTAGCGAAAGGAGAAGGAAACACTTATTGGGTGCTCCTGACTGGTCAAGATATTCCTCTCTGTGTTGACAAGGGTAAATTGACTAAACGGGGCTGAATTAATATACTTATGCTTCCTCCCACAAGAATTCTGCCCAAAATGGCGACTTACCAACTCGTGCTGGCAAGTCTCTGTGTCTCGTTATCTGTGACTGTGCTACAGTCTCAAACACAGCATGGGATGGCCGTATAGGGTGGTGGTTAGCTAACACCGATCGTACGCAAGACAATTTTACCTGTCCTTCCGGGCAAGCCTGAATTTGTGACGCATGTGGGTACTGGGGAGGCCCAGGACAGGTGCTATTAACAGTAAGCACGGGGGCCAACATCACGTTATCAATCAAGTGGCAAAAAGATATGACAATGATATGCAATGTGCACTGCAATGTGTCGTTATTGCACAAAGTCACATGGTTAAGGAGTTGGGCCCGCAACATGTTTTCTAGTTGGCTGTTGGACGTAATGCGGTGGGAATACATAGATAAAACTACTCAAGAGATTGGAAGTGTCACCGGGCGACAACAAGAATTAGGTCATCACACACAATGCATGTTTGAAGAAGTAACCCGGCAACTATTAAGGGCCGAGTTAGAACGTATTGCCATGTCAGGGCATGCAAATTCCACTTCAGCAATAGAAATCTAGGGGTAAAACCTGATATGCAACATACACATTGTGATGACCAGGGGTGTAACTTTTCTATGAGAATAGTCAATATCACAAAAAACAACATTTGGTGCCAGTTTATAGTGCTTCCCCACCTGTATGGCCAAAATCGGTGGGTACCCAAGTTCAAGGGTGGATGGATTGATGCTAGCAATAGAACTCACCAAGCTCAAGATTGTCAAATATGGCCTTTCGGTACGGCGTGTCCTTTGCACACACCTGTGTTTCAACCATGCTCCGTACAGCACACAGCGGGAACATGTATTTGGACACTTGTACCATACAATGATACAATTTGACATGAAATCGGACAGAATCATGTTTGTATTACTAGTGTCTATCCCATTTATCTTGATGGCGCCTGTAAAGATCCTCCTCTAAATGCTTGCTTTGAAGATGTGTATACCATATATGACCTTTATTCTAAAAGGTCATATTGATTGGAACGATGGAAAAATGTTGTGCGCCATCGCACCGTCCAAGGCATTACTAACCTTCCTCCCACTGTAGACCGAACTCGTTTAGCTCAATTTCTCAAAGACAGCCAAAAGGTCACTAACGAATTGAGCAAATGAGGGCGTACTCTTCATACTCTGCAAGTTGCTATGAGTTGCAGTGAAAGTGCCTTGGTCAGAGTTGCGTCAACGGTCACTGACCTCATGGTACACCATTGGTGGGACATCTTTTACGGATGGTCCCCAAAAACATCCGCCGCTTTGAAGTTGTTAATACATCCTATTGTTGTTTTACCCGTCGTGTTATTACTGATATTACTGCTCGTATGTATTCTTTGGTGTAGATTTACACCTTCAACTCCATTATATTACTTAGAATGTCTAAATATCAAGGGTGGATTGTATTGTATAGGGTTAATCACATAGGGTTAATTATGATATTCCAACATTTACAGTGTGTTTTCTGCTTCATGCCTCGTGGAATGTTGTTGATGCAGAGAGAGAGAGAGAGAGACCTTGATGCGCACACCATCTTGTTTATGGGACGATCGGCGCCTCGAGGTCTCATGCTTTGTGGAAGAACAGCTGGGGCCTTCCAGATTAGGAGTTGGCCATAAGCCACATGCATCCATGTTTGTTCAATAGTATAAAGGGACGGAACTGTCCAGTAGCTCTTTGAACTTCACCTTGGACCGTGATTGGCGAGCGGTGCCGGGACCCACAAGGCTCCAGACCAGCCGTCGTTGTGGAGTTCCCGACGGGCCGAAGGTTGTGAGCTTTGTTGCATCTTATCATACTTCTCTTTTCTTCGTAAACTGTATTATGTTTCTTTTCTCTCAATAAACGGTGTTTTATCTTTACTTCATTTGTCTTGTCTCTTATTTAACATTCATCCAGATCCCAAACCTGGGTCTATTATTATCGATCCAAAACAGAGGGGGAGGGAGAGACAGGGAGAGAGAGAGAGAGATAGGGCGAGTGTAATGTCTGTAAGTTTGTAATGTTTGTAGCTCCACACTGTGGATGTGGACGTATTGTGTACTGCAACTGCAGAGCTAATAATAAACAGAACCAGGCAGATTCCGGAGGCTTCCGAGAGAGAGCTGCCTGCCATGTTGGAAGCTGTGTGAGCTTGTGCTCTGTGAAGATATCACATTTGGCGATGAGATGGAATTTTTTGGATGATTTAAAGCTTAAATTTTGTTGGGGAAGGATTCAGCCAGCCGACAGGGAGACTTTGGAAGTTTCTGTCTTTGGAAAAAAGCTACAAAATCCGAGGTAAAATAGAGCGCACGGTGTGAACAGCTAGAGATTAAAATGGCAGGTGTAATCGGATATTTGGGGGAATATAGACACGACCGGGAACGTTTTAAAGCGTATGTGGATCGGCTAGAAATGTATTTCACTGCAAATAACATCATCGAAGTTCCAGACAATGCAGTCCAGAACCGGGCTGTGTTGGAACGTAAGAAAGCGATCTTCTTATTGGAGGCAGGTCCGGCATTGTACGAAACTCTTGTAAATCTGCTTGTGCCTGACGAGCCAAAGGACACAACACTTAAAGAGATTTTAATGAAGTTGGAGCAGCACTATAACCCCAAACCATTAGTAATTGCTGAAAGCTATCGTTTCGGGATTCGGAATCAAAAGGCTGATGAAAGTATCAGTGATTACATCGTAGCATTAAAAAAGCTATCGATGCACTGTAATTTTGAAAACTTTCAAAACCGAGCATTACGGAATTGTTTTGTTTGTGGGGTGAAAAATGCGATCAGAGGGAAGTTATTGACGACAGATGACTTGACTATTGAGATTGCTTGTCAGACAGCGAGGTCGATGGGCTTGGCCGATCAATATTCCCGAGAATTAAATAATGATTACGGTCGTCAGTCAACCGAGGTAAATCACCTGCAGGTTCAAAGTAAAAGATGGTGGGGGCCCAAAGTCTCAGAAACTGGAAATTCTACCAGAGCGTCGAAGTCGTGCTATAGGTGCCTGGGACAACACATTGCTCAAAGTTGTCCATACGTGAAAGCAGAGTGTTTCTTCTGCAGAAAGACTGGGCATCTTGCCAAGGCATGCCGACTGAAGGGTAAACCAGCTTTTAAAACTATGAGTCCAGCGTTCAAAGCTATGAGTAGAAATCCCAAGAGACTACATAGCATGGAAGAACAACAACAGGACGAGATGTTAGAGTTACATGTCATCAGGAGCACGAGGTTAACGGACAACGATTCAGAAAACATCAAAATCCACATAGATGTTACGGGATTCAAGATACCAATGGAAATTGACACGAGTGCATCCGTGAGTGTAGTACTGGAGTTGCTGTTCCTCGACAAATTGCGTGATTTCCAACTGGAGAAATCCAAGATAGAGCTGCGAGGCTACGCGGGAGAGAAAATTCCTGTGGTAGGTCGTATCACCGTACCGGTGAAATTTCAGAACTTACCTCTAATAGTAGTGAAAGGAGACAAGCCTGCCTTACTAGGAAGAAATTGGTTGAGCTCACTGAAGCTGGATTGGGGTAAGATTTTCTGTGTGGAAGCGAGATTTTCATCAACGGATGAGGTTATCAAGAAGTATCCGAAGGTGTTCTGCAAAACGGGCAGTCCGATCCAAGGCTTCAAGGCGAGTGTCAGGGTACAGAAGGACGCTAGATCGGTTTACTACAAGCCACGTTCCATACCATATGCACTCAAGGAGAAAGTTGAGCAAGAACTCAAAAGACTAGAAACTGAGAACATTATTTGTAAGATAGATCAATGTAATTGGGCTACACCCATTGTTGTTCTACCTAGTTCTACAAATACTTGTATGGTAAAATAAGATTGTGTGGTGATTATAAAGTAACCGTAAACCAGGTTCTAGAGGGTAATGTCCCCAATACATTGCCGAATATAGAAGATTTGTTCACAACACTGACAGGTGGTCAGATCTTCTCAAAACTGGATCTTACGAATGCCTACTTACAGCTTGAACTAGATGAGGAGTCCAAGTCATGTTTGACTATAAATACTCATCTAGGCCTATATCAATTTAATAGGCTACCGTTTGGAGTGTCTTCCGCCCCTGCCATATTCCAAGGGGTGATGAACCAGATTTTGCAAGGTATTGAAGGGGTAGTATGTTATTTGGATGACATACTAATTTCAGCACCAAATAGGCAAATTCATAATAACATATTGAATGAAGTCCTCAAACGTCTAGAGAAGCACAGAATAAGAGTGTCTGCTCGTAAATGAGTTATTTAAAAACTCAGTGGAGTACTTAGGGTACAGAGTAGACAAAGATGGTTTACATCCAACCATGGAAAAATTGGATGCAATTAGAAATGCACCCACTCCCAGGAATGTCACTGAACTTTGTTCATTCTTGGCTCTTTTGAACTATTATGGGAAGTTCCTACCAAATTTGGCTATAGTATTACATCCACTGAATGAACTTTTGAAAAAACAGGTCCATTGGAAGTGGTCAAAAGAATGCGATACAGCATTCAAGGAGAGTAAAAGCAAATTGGTAGAGAGCACCATGTTAGTTCACTATAACATATCTAAGGTGATTAAGCTAGCATGTGATGCCTCTCTGTATGGAGTTGGGGCAGTAATCTCTCATGTATTAAGTAGTGGGGAGGAGAGACCAATTGCTTTTGCTTCACGCACTCTGAGTGCCAGTGAGAGTAATTATGCGCAAATTGAAAGGGAAGCTTTGGCATTAATTTTTGGGGTCAAGAAGTTTCACAAATACTTGTATGGTCGTAAATTTACCATCGTTACGGACCATAAGCCCCTAACAGCAATCCTCCATCCAAAGTCCCCAGTTCCAACATTAGCTGCAGCCCGAATGCAGAGATGGGCTTTGATTTTGTCAGCATATACATATGATATTGAATACAGACGATCAGCTGATCACAGTAATGCTGATGCTATGTCTAGATTGCCTTCCCCATCACAAGTTACACCCGATAGGGAAGAAGTGTTTTATTTTTCATACAATGGTGAACTGCCAGTCACAGCTGAAGAGATTGGTAGAGCAACCAAACGTGACCCAGTGATGTCAAAGGTGTCTGAGTATATTGCAAATGGATGGCCAAACCAGGTAACAGACAAAGATATTTATCCATTCTTCATTCGTAGGAATGAATTATCAGTCGATAAAGATTGTATCATGTGGGGTGCAAGAGTGGTTATACCAAATAAATTCAGGTCCAAATTATTAAGAGACCTCCATGACCAGCACCTGGGAATGTGCTTGACCAAGAGTTTTGCACGCAGTTATTTATGGTGGCCAGGTCTTGATAAAGATATAGAGTACATTGTGAGTCAGTGTACGACATGTCAATCGGTAAGCAAGCAACCACCACCAGTACCATTACAGCCATGGAAATGGCCTCCCAGGGTGTGGCAAAGGCTACATATTGATTTTGCTGAGTTAGAAGGACAACAATTGTTCATTATGATTGATAGCCATTCGAAGCGGGTTGAGGTGTTTCCAATGTGGAAAATAACAACAAGTAAAACATTGGACATTTTACGAAAATTATTTTCTTCATTTGGTCTCCCTGAAGAAATTGTTTCGGATAATGGACCACAATTTCGTTCAGAAGAATTTGCACCAATTCACGAACAAAAATGTTGTGAAACATACCAAGGTTCCACCATACCATCCTGCTTCGAATGGTGCAGCAGAGCGCACTGTACAAATTGTAAAACGTGCCCTCATAAAACAAATGTTAGATCCAAATTCAAGGAAGCGATAGTTGTCATTGGACCACAAATTGGCTAATTTTTTGATTACATATCAAAATACTCCTCATACAACTACTGGTAGAACACCAGCAGAGTTGTTTCTCAAAGGACAGCCACGAACCAGATTCTTGTTGTTAAAACCAAATTTGGCACAGTCCATAGAAGAGACACAATTAAGACAGAAAGAGAATCATGATAGAGGTAGAGTAAAAGAGAGAAGTGTGAAATTAAACCAGAAGGTGAGAGTGAAGAACCATCACCATAAATGGTTAAAGTGGTTACCAGGAAGAGTGGTGAAGATATGTGGTCCTCGCACATATTTGGTAAAGATGTTTGATAATGGACAGGTTAGGTTTGTTCATATTGATCATATTTTACCTACAGACATGGAAGGAGTTGAAGGTGGGAATGATTCAATTATTTCTGACTCATCAGAGAGTTTTAATACACCAGTAGCAAATCCTAAATCCAATGTACTGGAAACAAATCCAGGAGAGAATCAGAATGAAAGTCTGAGTCCGAGTCAGGAAAACAAAGAGCCTGAAGTTAGAGTGAGTTCAAATGAAAATCAAGGAAATTGCGTGGAGGGAAACGTTCCTCAGGATGAACCTTGAATGAGTGTGAAATCGACACCAGGTTTGGAAGGTATACTCTTTGAAACAAAAAACAAGTGGTAAAGTTAAATTTGTAAATATGAAAAAAAAGTTTATATCCTGTGTTATGTATAAGCATGAAAGTTATGTAAGATGTTTGTTATAATAACTTCTTCATTAAGGAGGGAGAAGTGTAATGTCTGTAAGCTTGTAATGTTTGTAGCTCCACACTGTGGATGTGGACGTATTGTGTACTGCAACTGCAGAGTTAATAATAAACAGAACCAGGCAGATTCCGGAGGCTTCCGAGAGAGAGCTGCCTGCCTTGTTGGAAGCTGTGTGTGCTTATGCTCTGTGAATAAATCATAGTGAGAGAGAGAGAGACAGAGTGAGGTAGAGAGAGAGAGGGTGGGAGAAACAAAGGGCAGGGAAGAGAGGAGACAGGGAGAGAGACACAGAGCGCAGGAGAGAGAGAGACACAGGGAGAGAGAGAGAGAGAGGCAGGGTGAGAGAGAGAGAGACAGAGGGAGGGAGACACAGAGCACAGGCGAGAGAGAGAGACAGGGCATGAGAGAGAGATGGAGGGAGACAGAGAGAGAGGGAGGTAGAGAGAGAGGGTAGGAGAGACAAAGGGCAGGAAAGTGAGGAGACAGGAGAGAGACACAGAGCGCAGGAGAGAGAGAGACACAGGGAGAGAGAGAGAGACAGAGGGAGGGAGAGAGAGAGAGGCAGGGCGAGAGAGAGAGACAGAGGGAGGGAGACACAGAGCGCAGGAGAGAGAGAGAGAGAGACAGGGCGAGAGAGAGAGGGAGGGAGGGAGAGAGAGATGGGAGAGAGAGAGAAAGGGTGAGAGAGACACAGAGCGCAGAAGAGAGAGAGGGTGAGAGAGAGAGAGACAGAGAGAGAGAGAGAGGCAGGGTGAGAGAGAGACAGAGGGAGGGAGACACAGAGCGCAGGAGAGAGAGAGAGACAGTGCGAGAGAGAGAGGGAAGGAGGGGGAGAGAGAGAGGTGGGAGAGAGACAGAGCATGGGAGAGAGAGAGACAGGGCAAGAGAGAGACAGAGGAAGGGAGGGAGAGAGACAGAGCGAGAGAGAGACAGAGGGAGGGAGAGATAGAGAGAGACAGAGTGAGAGAGAGAGACAGAGGGAGGGAGAGAGAGAGAGAGAGGTGGGAGAGAGACAGAGGGCGGGAGAGAGAGAGAGAGAGAGAGACAGAGAGAGAGACACAGAGCGCAGGAGAGAGAGAGAGAGAGAGAGGGAGGGAGAGAGAGGGTGGGAGAGACAAAGGGCAGGAGAGAGAGGAGACAGAGAGAGACACAGAGCGCAGGAGAGAGAGAGACATAGAAACATAGAAAATAGGTGCAGCAGTAGGCCATTTGGCCCTTCGAGCCTGCACCACCATTCAATAAGATCATGGCTGATCATTCACCTCAGTACCCCTTTCCTGCTTTCTCTCCACACCCCTTGATCCCTTTAGCCGTAAGGGCCATATCTAACTCCCTCTTGAATATATCCAATGAACTGGCATCAACAACTCTCTGCGGCAGGGAATTCCACAGGTTAACAACTCTCTGAGTGAAGAAGTTTTTCCTCATCTCAGTCCTAAATGGTTTACCCCTTATCCTAAGACTATGTCCCCTGGTTCTGGACTTCCTCAACATCGGGAACATTCTTCCCGCATCTAACCTGTCCTGTCCCGTCAGAATCTTATACGTTTTATGAGATCCCCTCTCATCCTTCTAAACTCCAGTGAATAAAGGCCCAGTTGATCCAGTCTCTCCTCATATGACAGTCCAGCCATCCCGGGAATCAGTCTAGTGAACCTTCGCTGCACTCCCTCAATAGCAAAAACGTCCTTCCTCAGATTAGGAGACCAAAACTGAACACAATATTCCAGGTGAGGCCTCACTAAGGCCCTGTACTACTACAGTAAAATCTCCCTGCTCCTACACTCAAATCCCCTAGCTATGAAGGCCAACTGGAGTTCAGAAGAATGAGAGGGGACCTCATAGAAACGTTTAAAATTCTGACGGGGTTAGACAGGTTAGATGCAGGAAGAATGTTCCCAATGTTGGGGAAGTTCAGAACCAGGGAACACAGTCTAAGGATAAGGGGGAAGCCATTTAGGACCGAGATGAGGAGGAATTTCTTCACCCAGAGAGTGGTGAACCTGTGGAATTCTCTACCACAGAAAGTTGTTGAGGCCAATTCACTAAATATATTCAAAAAGGAGTTAGATGAAGTCCTTACTACTAGGGGAATCAAAGGGTATGGTGAGAAAGCAGGAATGGGGTACTGAAGTTGCATGTTCAGCCATGAACTCATTGAATGGCGGTGCAGGCTAGAAGGGCCGAATGGCCTACTCCTGCACCTATTTTCTATGTTTCTATGTTTCTATACCATTTGCCGCCTTCACCACCTGCTGTACCTGCATGCCAACTTTCAATGACTGATGTACCATGACACCCAGGTCTCGTTGCACCTCCCCTTTTCCTAATCTGCTGCCATTCAGATAATATTCTGCCTTGGTGTTTTTGCCCCCAAAATGGATAACCTCACATTTATCCACATTATACTGCATCTGCCATGCATTTGCCTACTCACCTCACCTGTCCAAGTCACCCTGCAGCCTCTTAGCATCCTCCTCACAGCTCACACCGCCACCCAGCTTAGTGTCATCTGCAAACTTGGAGATATTACATTCAATTCTTTATCCAAATCATTAATGTATATTGTAAAGAGCTGGGGTCCCAGCACTGAGCCCTGCGGCACTCCACTAGTCACTGCCTGCCATTCTGAAAAGGACCCGTTAATCCCGACTCTCTGCTTCCTGTCTGCCAACCAGTTCTCTATCCACATCAGTACATTACCCCCAATACCATGCACTTTGATTTTGCACTCCAATCTCTTGTGCAGGACCTTGTCAAAAGCCTTTTGAAAATCCAAATACACCACATCCACTGGTTCTCCCTTATCCACTCTGCTAGTTACATCCTCAAAAAATTCCAGAAGATTCGTCAAGCATGATTTCCCTTTCATAAATCCATGCTGACTTGGACCGATCCTCTCACTGCTTTCCAAATGCGCTGCTTAATAATTGATTCCAACATTTTCCCCACTACTGATGTCAGGCTGACCGGTCTATAATTACCCGTTTTCTCTCTCCCTCCTTTTTTAAAAAGTGATGTTATATTAACTACCCTCCAGTCCATAGGAACTGATCCAGAGTCGATAGACTGTTGGAAAATGATCACCAATGCATCCACTATTTCTCGGGCCACTTCCTTAAGTACTCTGGGATGCAGACTATCAGGCCCCGGGGATTTATCGGCCTTCAATCCCATCAATTTCCCGAACACAATTTCCCGCCTAATAAGGATATCCTTCAGTTCCTCCTTCTCACTAGACCCACTGTCCGCTCATTCGTTCGGAAGGTTATTTGTGTCTTCCTTCGTAAAGACAGAACCAAAGTATTTGTTCAATTGGTCTGCCATTTCTTTGTTCCCCATTATAAATTCACCAGAATCCGACTGCAAGGGACCTACGTTTGTCTTCACTAGGACAGGGAAAGAGAGAGCGACAGAGGGAGGGAGAGAGACAGAGGGCAGGAGAGAGAGAGAGACAGGGCGAGAGAGAGAGAGACAGGGAGAGAGAGACACAGAGCGCAGGAGAGAGAGAGAGTCAGAGTGCAGGAGAGAGAGAGAGACAGAGTGTGAGAGAGAGAGACAGAGTGTGGAGAGAGAGAGAGACAGGGCGAGAGAGAGAGAGACAGGGAGCGAGAGACACAGAGCGCAGGAGAGAGAGAGAGTCAGAGCGCAGGAGAGATAGCGAGACAGGGTGTGAGAGAGAGACAGGGAGGGGGTGAGACAGGGAGAGACAGGACGAGAGTGAGAGGGAGGGAGAGAGAGAGCGACAGGGAGAGAGAGACACAGAGCGCAGGAGAGAGAGAGACAAGGCATGAGAGAGAGAGACAGAGGGAGGGAGAGATAGAGGGACGGGAGGGAGAGAGAGAGAGGGAGGGAGAGAGAGACACAGAGCGCAGGAGAGAGAGAGAGACAGGGCGAGAGAGAGAGAGACAGAGGGAGGGAGAGAGAGAGAGAGAGGTGGGAGACAGAGGGCGGGAGAGAGAGACAGGGCGAGAGAGAGCAACAGAGAGAGGGAGAGAGAGAGAGGGTGGGAGAGACAGAGGGCAGGAGAGAGAGAGAGACAGAGGGCAGGAGGGAGACAGGGCAGGAGAGAGAGACAAAGGGAGGGAGAGAGAGAGGGGGAAACATAGAAACATAGAAACTAGGTGCAGGAGCAGGCCATTCGGCCCTTCGAGCCTGCACCACCACTCAATAAGATCATGGCTGATCATTCCCTCAGTACCCTTTCCTGATTTCTCTCCATACCCCTTGATCCCTTTAGCCCTAAGGGCCATATCTAACTCCCTCTTGAATATATCCAATGAACTGGCATCAACAACTCTCTGCGGCAGGGAATTTCACAGGTTAACAACTCTCTGAGTGAAGAAGTTTCTCCTCATCTCAGTCCTAAATGGCTTACCCCTTATCCTTAGACTGTGTCCCCTGGTTCTGGACTTCCCCAACATCGGGAACATTCTTCCTGCATCTAGCCTGTCCAGTGCCGTCAGACTTTTATATTTTTCTATGAGATCCCCTCTCATCCTTCTAAACTTTAGTGGATACAAGCCCAGTCGATCCAGTCTCTCCTCATATGTCAGTCCTGCCATCCCGGGAATCAGTCTGGTGAACCTTCGCTGCACTCCCTCAATAGCAAGAACATCCTTCCTCAGATTAAGAGACCCAAACTGAACATAATATTCCAGTTGAGGCCTCACCAAGGCCCTGTACAACTGCAGTAAGACCTCCCTGCTCCTATACTCAAATCCCCTAGCTATGAAGGCCAACATACCATTTGCCTTCTTCACCACCTGCTGTACCTGCATGCCAACTTTCAATGACTGATGTACCATGATACCCAGGTCTCATTGCACCTCCCCTTTTCCTAATCTGCCACCATTCAGATAATATTCTGCCTTCGTGTTTTTGCCCCCAAAGTGAGAGAGAGCGAGAGACACAGAGCGGGAGAGAGAGAGACAGAGGGAGGGAGAGAGACACAGAGCGCAGGAGAGAGATGGGGCGGGAGAGAGAGAGAGACAGAGAGAGAGCGAGAGACAAAGGGCGGGTGAGAGAGAGACTGAGGGAGGGAGAGAGAGGAAGAGGGAAGGGGTAGAGAGAAGGCGGGAGAGAAGGAGGGGGGGAGAGAGACGGGGTGAGAGTGAAAAGAGGTAATATTCAACCCCGCCCATTATACACCCACCCGTTACACACCCACCCGTTATACACACGCCCGTAACATTAATTTGAATAGAGGGGGAAATGGGGTGGGGAATATAACGGGTGGGTGTGTAATGGGCAATCTAACTGAAAATGCCTGTTTTCGGTCCCACTAAAATTGAATTTTATCCCTAGAGAGACACATCATCAAATTTAACGACTGTCACAGGACTCTCACCTGACCCATAGCCTCCACACTTGGTTCCCTTCCCTTCCCCAGAGAACTGACTCTGCTCTGTAGAAGGCTTAATGTCAGCACACTACATCTACAATGGGTTCCGAGAGGTCACTTGCTGCTTGTTTACTGTCCCTCTGAAGTATCCTGGAGTTTCGCTGTGCCCACAGGGTCAGAGACACAGTCACATCTGTAACGACTGCACTATGACCAAAGCTGTATGTGAGGGGAGTACACAGTCTGCTTAAGTAAACAGCGAGCCGCTTTCAAATCAGTGATCTTTCTTAAAACAGAAGGAGTGGTGGAAATGCGATCTGCCCAGAAACCTCACACTGAGGGCTACACAGAGTCGAAACTGGAGGCGAGTTAGCTGGTGCTGTTCAGACGGAGAGTGTCCTTATAACTCATGCTTGGGGATTTTCAGCAAGGCCTATTTTATCCAGAAGGGTAGCAAACAACTCCCATCACTGCCTTCTAACAAACACGCATTGTCATAGAAACGGATTCCTTACTATTGTGTCAACAGCTCATCAGAGTCTGCAGCTACCATCTGATTCAAATTAGAAACAAACTGAGCATTACATAGCAAGAAACAAATTACTGGATAATAAAGTGAGAGATGATGTATGATTGGGTGTCTGAGTTTCACAGGTATGTGTCTGTGCCTTTCTGAAATTCAGATATTGTCATAGCACTGGTCAGAGACAAGTCTATCACAATCAATGGTCAGCACAGGGAATTTCAGCCCTGTGTGTATTATAGAGAATCGCGCCCTGTGTATATTGTAATATAGAGCTCCACCTAGTGGACTACTGCTCCATCCAGTGGAATACTGTGGTAATGCAACTGCTGTTATAACTACAATAAAAGGGTCATATGAAAAATCACACGATGACAAGTTCCTGTAGAGCTATCTTGTTGTCTGTGTGTTAATGATGTCATAAAGAATATATCACATTGGCAACATAGGATAGGATTTCTTGATACCCTAGCTGAAATTTGTGTTGATGAATGATCCAGCCAACCAACTGAAAGGTTCTTTGTTTTGCAGCAAGGTAAATTCCAAGCACACTTAGCTGAACTGTCAGAGTCCAGATGACCATATCTATAGGAATAATAGGGGGCTTGGGTGAGTTCCATCGTGACCAAAAGACTTTCCGAGCGTATGTGGAGTGGCTAGAAATGTTTTTCACTGCGAATAGTATCATCGAAGTCCCCAATGATGAAAGCTGTAACCGGGTGGTGTTAGGAAAAAAAACGATCTATTTTCCCGACTGAAGCAGGCCCCGAGGTGTATGAAACCCTGAAAAATGTGTTTGTTACGGCAAGCTGAAGGACACACCACTGACGCAGATTCTAACCAAGTTAGAATTGCACTACAGTCCTGAACCCCTGGAAACTGCTGAAAGTTATCTTTTTGGAATATGAGATCAATTCATTGATGAGGGTATCAGTGAGTACATTGTAGCATTAAAAAAGCTATCCATTCACTGTCATTTTGGAAATTTTCAGGACCGAGCATTGCGTGAACACTTTGTGGGATGAAAAATGAAGCGATCAGAAGAAAGTTGTTGACAACTCCTAAGTTGACTTTTGATTTAGCTTGTCAGATAGCTATGTCGATGGATACGGCCAACCAAGACTCCTGAGAATTTCGTACCATTTCCAGTCGTCAGACAACCAAGCTGAATCGCCTGCAGGTTAAAAGTAAAAGGCAGTTGGGCCCTAAGGCCTCAACAACTGGCCAAGGTCATCATCATAGGCAGTCCCTCATGTTGCTTCCATGTCAAAAAGTTCACAGGTGTTTCAATGATGGACCTAATATTCCAGGCCAAGGTAAAGGCGCACTGAAGTCATGCTATCAGTATTTGGGACAACACCTCACTTAATGTTGTCCATATGTGAAGGCAGAGTGTTTCTTCTGCAAGAAAACTGGGCATTCTATGAAGGCATGCCGACTGATGAGTAAACCGATGTTCAATGCTAGAAGTAGCAATCACCAGAGACTACATAGTATTGAAGAGCAGCAACAAGACGAGGAGGGTCTGGAGATATACGTCATCAGGAGCACGAGGGTATCTAACAGCGATTCGCGAAGTATCGTCATCCAAGTAGACGATGCAGGAACCAGGATACCCATGGAAATCAACACTGGTGCATCCGTGAGCGTAGTACCAGAATCACTATATCTCAACAAATTGCGTGATTTTCCACTGGAGAAATCCAAGATAGAGCTGCGAAGCTACTCAGGAGAGCAAATCCCTGTGGTCGGACGTATCACAGTACAGGTGAAGTACAAGGATCAGTTTCCGAGCTTGCTCTCTTAGTAGTGGCAGGAGACAAGCCTGCCTTAATAGGTAGAAATTGGTTGGGATCACTGAAGCTGGATTGGAATAAGATTTTTCATGTTGAAACGAGATTTGCATCGAAGGATGATGTCATGAAACAGTATCCAAAGATGTTCTGCGAAACAGGCAGTCCGATCCAAGGCTTCAAAGCAAGTGTCAGAGTACAGAAAGATGCTAGACCAGTTTACTACAAGCCACGTCCCGTACCATACGCACTCAAGGAGAAAGTTGAGCAAGGACTCAAAAGACTAGAAACTGAGAACATTATCTCTAAGGTAGATCTAAGTAATGTTGATCACAGTAATGCTGATACTATGTCCAGGTTGCCATCCCCATCACAAGTTACACCCAATAGGGAAAAAGTGTTCTATTTTTCATACATTGATGAGCTGCCAGTCACAGCTGAAGAGATTGGTAGAGCACCCAAGTGTGACCCAGTTATGTCAAAAGTGTATGATTACACAGCAAATGGCTGGCCAAACCAGGTATCTGAGATTTTCATCCATACTTTGTTTATAGGAATGAATTATCAATGGGTAAAGATTGTACTATGTGGGGTGCAAGAGTAGTTATTCCAAGTAAGTTCAGGTCCAAATTATTAGGAGAGCTTCATGACCAGCACCTGGGAATGTGCTTGACCAAGAGTTTTGCGCACAGTTACTTATGGTGGCCAGGTTTAGATAAATATATAGAATACATCATTAGTCAGTGTACAACATGTCAATCGGTAAGCAAGAAGCCATCACCAGTACCATTACAGCCATGGAAATGGTCTCCCTGGATGTGACAAAGATCACCTATAAATTTTGCTGAGCTAGAAGGACAGCAGTTGTTTATTATGATTGATAGCCATTCGAAGTGGGTAGAGATGTTTCCAATGCGGAAATTAACAAGTAAAACATTAGACAAATTTGCGAAGATTGTTTTCTTGAACTGGCCTCCCAGAAGAAATTGTGCCTGATAATGGGCAGCAATTTTGTTCAGAAGAATTTGCACAGTTCATGAGCAGAATTGGTGTGAAACATACCAAGGTTCCACCGTATCACCTGCTTCAAATGGTGCAGTAGAGCACACTGTACAAATTGTAAAACGTGCTCTCATCAAGCAAATGTTGGATCCAAATCCAAAGAAATGGCAGTTGTCGTTAGATCACAAACCAGCAAATTTTCTAATTGCTTATCATCATACTCCTCATATAGCTACTGGTAGAACACCAGCAGAGTTGTTTCTCAAATGACGGCCATGAACCAGGTTCTCTTTGTTAAAGCCAAACTTGGCACAGTTAGTAGAAGAGAAACAATGAAGACGGAAAGAGAATCATGATAGAGGTAGAGTAAGAGAGAGAAGTGTGAAATCAAATCAGAAGGTTAGAGTGAAGAACCATCACCATAAATGGTTAAAGTGGTTACCAGGAAGAGTAGTGAAGATATGTCGTCCTCGCACATATTTGGTCAAGCTGTTCGATCATGGAAAGGTTCGGTTTGTTCACAGATGTGGAAGGAGTTGAAAGTTGAAATGATTCGATTATTTCTGATGAGTCAGATAGTCTTGTTACAAGTAGAGTACCAGAAGCAAATCTTACATCAGATGTACTAGAAACAAGTCAGAATTTAAGTCTAAGTCAGAGTCGGGCAGACCAACAGTCTGAAGCTGTAGAGAGTTCAAATGTAGATCAAGGGTTGCCCTTGGAGACAAACTTTCCTCAGGCTCAGCCCAGAAAGAGTTTAAGTTCAACACCATGTTTGGAAAGTTCTGTTCGAGAGCGAAGGTATCCTCTTCGAAACAGAAAACAAGTGGTTAATTACGATTTGTAAATATGGTAAAATAAGTCCATATCTTTTCTTATGTATAACCATGCACATTAAGTATGATGATTATTTTGTTATGATTACTTCTTCATTAAGGAAGAAGTGCAATATAGAACCCAACCTAATGGACTACTGCTCCCCCTAATGGACAACTGTGGTTATTCAACTGCAACTATAAATATAAGATGAAAAGCTCCTGCAGAGCTATCTTGTAGTGTGTGTGTTAGTGATGTCGTAAAGAATATATCACATATATTATAGAGAATATTGCCATGTGTATATTATAGAGAATAGCAGTCCCTGTGTATATTATGGGGATTAGCAGCCCCTGTGTATATTATAGAGAATAGTGCACCCTGTGACTATTATAGGAATAACAGCCCCTGTGTATATTATAGATAATAGCAGCCCCTGTGTATATTATAGAGAATAGTAGCCCCTGTGTATATTATAGAGAATACTAGCCCCTGTGTATATTATAGTGAATAATGCCCCCTGTGTATATTATAGAGAATAGCAGCCTCTGTGTATATTAAAGGGAATAACATCTCCTGTGTATATTGTAGAGAATAGTAGCCCCTGTGTACATAATAGAGAATAGCATCGCCTGTGTATATTATAGAGAATAGCAGCCTCTATGTATATAATAGAGAATAGCAGCCCCTGTCTATATTACAGAGAATAATGCCCCTGTGGCTATAATAGAGAATAGCAACCCCTGTGTACATGATAGCGAATAGCAGCCCATGTGTATATTATAGAGAATAGCAGTCCCTGTGTATATTATAGAGAATAGTTGTGTATATTATAGGGAATAACAGCTGCTGTGTATATTATAGAAAATAGCAGTCCCTGTGTATATTATAGAGAATAGCAGCCCCTTTGTATATTACAGAGAATAGTTCCCCTTGAGGCTATTATAGCGAATAGCAGCCCCTATATATATCATGGATCATAGCAGCTCCTGTGTATATTATAGAGAATTGCAGCCCCTGTGTATATTATAAAGAATAGCAGTCCCTGTGTCCATTATAGAGAATAGCAGCCTCTGTGTATATTATAGAGAATAGTGCACCCGTGCACATTTTAGCGAATAGCAGCCTCTGTGTATATTATAGATAATAGCAGCGCCTGTGTATATTACAGAGAATAGTGCATCCTGTGGCTATTATAGCGAATAGCAGCCCCTGTGTATATCATAGATAATAGCAGCCCCTGTGTATATTATAGAGAATAGTAGCCCCTGTGTATATTATAGAGAATAATGCCCCCTGTGTATATTATCGAGAATAGCAGCCTCTGTGTATATTAAAGGGAATAACATCTCCTGTGTATATTGTAGAGAATAGTAGCCCCTGTGTACATTATAGAGAATTGCATCGCCTGTGTATATTATAGAGAATAATGCCCCTGTGGCTATTATAGAGAATAGCAACCCCTGTGTACATTATAGCGAATAGCAGCCCCTGTGTATATTATAGATAATGGCAGCCCCTGTGTATATTATAGAGAATAGTAGCCCCGGTGTATATTATAGAGAATAATGCCCTGTGTGTATATTATACAGAATAGTAGCCGCTGTGTATATTATAGAGAATAGCAGTCCCCTGTGTATATTATAGAGAATAGCAGCCATGAGTATATTATAGAGAATAGCAGCCCCTGAGTATATTATAGAAAATAGCAGCCGCTGTGTATATTATAGAGAATAGCAGTCCCTGTGTATATTTTAGAGAATAGCAGCCTCTGAGTATATTATAGAGATTAGCAGTCCCTGTGTATATTATAGAGAATAGCAGCCCCTGTGTATATTATAGAGAATAGTGCCCCCTGTGTATATTATAGAGAATAGCAGTCCCTGTTTATATTATAGAGAATAGTGCCAATTGTGTATATTATAGAGAATAGCAGCCCCTGTGTATATTATAGAGAATAGCAACATCTGAGTATATTATAGAGAATAGTAGCCACTGTGTATATTATAGAGAATAGTGCCCCCTGTGTATATTATAGAGAAAAGTACCAATTGTGTATATTACAGAGAATAGCAGCCTCTGAGTATATCACAGAGAATATCAGTCCCTGTGTATATGATACAGAATAGCAGCCCCTGTGAATATTATAGAGAATAGTGCCCCTGTGTATATTATAGAGAATAGCAGTCCCTATGTATATTATAGACAATAGCAGCCCCTGTGTATATTATAGGCAACAGCAGTCCCTGTGTATATTATACAGAATCGTGCCCATTGTGTATGTTATAGAGAATAGCAACACCTGTGTATATTATAGAGAATAGCAGTCCCTGTGTATATTATAGAGAATAGTTGTGTATATTATAGGGAATAACAGCTGCTGTGTATATTATAGAAAATAGCAGTCCCTGTGTATATTATAGAGAATAGCAGCCCCTGTGTATATTACAGAGAATAGTTCCCCCTGAGGCTATTATAGCGAATAGCAGCCCCTATATATATCATGGATCATAGCAGCTCCTGTGTATATTATAGAGAATTGCAGCCCCTGTGTATATTATAAAGAATAGCAGTCCTGAGTATATTATCGAGAATAGCAGCCCCTCTGTATGTTATAGAGAATAGCAGTCCCTGTGTATATTATAGAGAATAGCAGTCCCTATGTATATTATAGAGAATAGCAGCCCCTGTGTATATTATAGAGAATAGTGCCCCCTGTGTATATTATAGAGAATAGCAGTCCCTGTTTATATTATAGAGAATAGTGCCAATTGTGTATATTATAGAGAATAGCAGCCCCTGTGTATATTATAGAGATTAGCAGTCCCTGTGTATATTACAGAGAACAGTGCCCCTGTGTATATTATAGAGAATAGCAACATCTGAGTATATTACAGAGAATAGCAGCCCCTGTGTATATTACAGAGAATAGCAGCCCCTGCGTATATTATAGAGAATAGTAGCCCCTGTGTATATTATAGAGAATAGTGCCCCCTGTGTATATTATAGAGAAAAGTACCAATTGTGTATATTACAGAGAATAGCAGCCTCTGAGTATATCATAGAGAATAGCAGTCTCTGTGTATATGATACAGAATAGCAGCCCCCTGTGAATATTATAGAGAATAGTGCCCCCGTGTATATTATAGAGAATAGCAGTCCCTATGTATATTATAGACAATAGCAGCCCCTGTGTATATTATAGGCAACAGCAGTCCCTGTGTATATTATACAGAATCGTGCCCATTGTGTATATTATAGAGAATAGCAACACCTGTGTATATTATAGAGAATAGCAGTCCCTGTGTATATTATAGAGAATAGTTGTGTATATTATAGGGAATAACAGCTGCTGTGTATATTATAGAAAATAGCAGTCCCTGTGTATATTATAGAGAATAGTAGCCCCTGTGTATATTATAGATAATAGCAGCCCCTGTGTACATAATAGAGAATAATGCCCCTGTGGCTATAATAGAGAATAGCAACCCCTGTGTACATTATAGCGAATTGCAGCCCCTGTGTATATTATAGAGAATAGCAGTCCCTGTGTATATTATAGAGAATAGTTGTGTACATTATAGGGAATAACAGCTGCTGTGTATAATATAGAAAATAGCATCGCCTGTGTATATTATAGAGAATAGCAGCCTCTGTGTATATTATGGAGAATAGCAGCCCCTGTGTATATTACAGAGAATAATGCCCCTGTGGCTATTATAGAGAATAGTGCCCCTGTGTATATTATAGAGAATAGCAGCCTCTGAGTATATTACAGAGAATAGCAGCCTCTATGTATATAATAGAGAATAGCAGCCCCTGTGTATATTACAGAGAATAATGCCCCTGTGGCTATAATAGAGAATAGCATCGCCTGTGTATATTATAGAGAATAGCAGCCTCTGTGTATATTATGGAGAATAGCAGCCCCTGTGTATATTACAGAGAATAATGCCCCTGTGGCAATTATAGAGAATAGTGCCCCTGTGTATATTATAGAGAATAGCATCGCCTGTGTATATTATAGAGAATAGCAGCTCCTGTGTATATTATAGAGAATTGCAGCCCCTGTGTATATTGTAGAGAATAGCAGTCCCTGTGTCCATTATAGTGAATACCACCATGTGTATATTATAAATTGCAGCCCCTGTATATATTATAGAGAATAGCAGCCTCTGTGTATATTATAGAGAATAGTGCCCCCGTGCACATTTTAGAGAATAGCAACCTCTGTGTATATTATAGATAATAGCAGCGCCTGTGTATATTATAGATAATAGCAGCCCCTGTGTATATTATAGAGAATACTAGCCCCTTGTATATTATAGAGAATAATGCCCCCTGTGTATCTTATAGAGAATAGCAGCCTTTGTGCATATTAAAGGGAAGAACATCTCCTGTGTATATTGTAGAGAATAGTAGCCCCTGTGTACATAATAGAGAATAGCATCGCCTGTGTATATTATAGAGAATAGCAGCCTCTATGTATATAATAGAGAATAGCAGCCCCTGTGTATATTACAGAGAATTATGCCCCTGTGGCTATAATAGAGAATAGCAACCCCTGTGTACATTATAGCGAATAGCAGCCCCTGTGTATATTATAGAGAATAGCAGTCCCTGTGTATATTATAGATAATAGTTGTGTATATTATCGGGAATAACAGCTGCTGTATATATTATAGAAAATAGCAGTCCCTGTGTATATTATAGAGAAGAGCAGCCTCTGTGTATATTATAGAGAATAGTGCCCCCTTGTACATTTTAGAGAATAGCATCCTCTGTGTTTATTATAGATAATAGCAGGGCCTGTGTATATGACAGATAATAGTGCACCCTGTGGCTATTATAGCGAATAGCAGCCCCTGTGTATATTATAGATAATAGCAGCCCCTGCGTATATTATAGCGAATAGTAGCCCCTGTGTATATTATAGAGAATAATGCGCTTTGTGTATATTATAGAGAATAGCAGCCTCTGTGTATATTAAAGGGAATAACATCTCCTGTGTATATTGTAGAGAATAGTAGCCCCTGTGTACATAATAGAGAATAGCATCACCTGTTTATATTACAGAGAATAATGCCCCTGTGGCTATTATAGAGAATAGCAACCCCTGTGTACATTATAGCGAATAGCAGCCCCTGTGTATATTATAGATAATAGCAGCCCCTGTGTATATTATAGAGAATAGCAGCCCCTGAGTATAATATCGAGAATAGCAGCCTCTGTGTATATTATAGAGAATAGCAGTCCCTGTGTATATTATAGAGAATAGCAGCCTCTGAGTATATTATAGAGATTAGCAGTCCCTGTGTATATTATAGAGAATAGCAGCCCCAGTGAATATTATACAGAATAGTGCCCCTGTCTATATTATAGAGAATAGCAGGCTCTGAGTATATTACAGAGAATAGCAGTCCCTGTGTATATTATAGGCAACAGCAGTCCCAGTGTATATTATAGAGAATAGTTGTGTATATTATAGGGAATACCAGCTGCTGTGTATATTATAGAAAATAGCAGTCCCTGTGTATATTATAGAGAATAGCAGCCTCTGAGTATATTATAGAGATTAGCAGTCCCTGTGTACATTATAGAGAATAGCAGCCCCAGTGTATATTATAGAGAATAGTGCACCCGTGCACATTTTAGAGAATAGCAGCCCCTGTGTATATTATAGATAATAGCAGCCCCTGTGTATATTATAGAGAATACTATCCCCTGTGTATATTATAGAGAATAGTGCCCCGTGCACATTTTAGAGAATAGCAGCCTCTGCGTATATTAAAGGAAATGTCATCTCCTGTGTATTTTGTAGAGAATAGTAGCCCCTGTGTACATTATAGCAGGGGCTGCTATTCTCTAAAAGAACAAGCCTGAAGGCTTTGTGTCTTAATGCAAGGAGTATCCGCAATAAAGTGGATGAATTAACTGTGCAAATAGATGTTAACAAATATGATGTGATTGGGATTACGGAGACGTGGCTCCAGGATGATCAGGGCTGGGAACTCAACATCCAGGGGTATTCAACATTCAGGAAAGATAGAATAAAAGGAAAAGGAGGTGGGGTAGCATTGCTGGTTAAGGAGCAAATTAAGGCAATAGTTCGAAAGGACATTAGCTTGGATGATGTGGAATCTATATGGGTAGAGCTGCAGAATACCAAAGGACAAAAAACGTTAGTGGGAGTTGTGTACAGACCTCCAAACAGTAGTAGTGATGTTGGGGAGGGCATCAAACATGAAATTAGGGGTGCGTGCAATAAAGGTGCAGCAGTTATAATGGGTGACTTTAATATGCACATAGATTGGGTTAACCAAACTGGAAGCAATACGGTAGAGGAGGATTTCCTGGAGTGCATAAGGGATGGTTTTTTAGACCAATATGTCGAGGAACCAACTAGGGGGGAGGCCATCTTAGACTGGATGTTGTGTAATGAGAGAGGATTAATTAGCAATCTCGTTGTGCGAGGCCCCTTGGGGAAGAGTGACCACAATATGGTGGAATTCTGCATTAGGATGGAGAATGAAACAGTTAATTCAGAGACCATGGTCCAGAACTTAAAGAAGGGTAACTTTGAAGGTATGAGGCGTGAATTGGCTAGGATGGATTGGCGAATGATACTGAAGGGGTTGACTGTGGATGGGCAATGGCAGACATTTAGAGACCGCATGGATGAACTACAACAATTGTACATTCCTGTCTGTCGTAAAAATAAAAAAGGGAAGGTGGCTCAACCGTGGCTATCAAGGGAAATCAGGGATAGCATTAAAGCCAAGGAAGTGGCATACAAATTGGCCAGAAATAGCAGAGAACCCGGGGACTGGGAGAAATTTAGAACTCAGCAGAGGAGGACAAAGGGTTTGATTAGGGCAGGGAAAATGGAGTACGAGAAGAAGCTTGCAGGGAACATTAAGACGGATTGCAAAAGTTTCTATAGATATGTAAAGAGAAAAAGGTTAGTAAAGACAAACGTAGGTCCCCTGCAGTCAGAATCAGGGGAAGTCATAACGGGGAACAAAGAAATGGCGGACCAATTGAACAAGTACTTTGGTTCGGTATTCACTGAGGAGGACACAAACAACCTTCCGGATATAAAAGGGGTCGGAGGGTCTAGTAAGGAGGAGGAACTGAGGGAAATCCTTATTAGTCGGGAAATTGTGTTGGGGAAATTGATGGGATTGAAGGCCGATAAATCCCCAGGGCCTGATGGACTGCATCCCAGAGTACTTAAGGAGGTGGCCTTGGAAATAGTGGATGCATTGACAGTCATTTTCCAACATTCCATTGACTCTAGATCAGTTCCTATGGAGTGGAGGGTAGCCAATGTAACCCCACTTTTTAAAAAAGGAGGGAGAGAGAAAACAGGGAATTACAGACCGGTCAGCCTGACATCGGTAGTGGGTAAAATGATGGAATCAATTATTAAGGATGTCATCGCAGTGCATTTGGAAAGGGGTAATATGATAGGTCCAAGTCAGCATGGATTTGTGAAAGGGAAATCATGCTTGACAAATCTTCTGGAATTTTTTGAGGATGTTTCCAGTAGAGTGGACAAGGGAGAACCAGTCGATGTGGTATATTTGGACTTTCAGAAGGCTTTCGACAAGGTCCCACACAAGAGATTAATGTGCAAAGTTAAAGCACATGGGATTGGGGGTAGTGTGCTGACATGGATTGAGAACTGGTTGTCAGACAGGAAGCAAAGAGTAGGAGTAAATGGGGACTTTTCAGAATGGCAGGCAGTGACTAGTGGGGTACCGCAAGGTTCTGTGCTGGGGCCCCAGCTGTTTACACTGTACATTAATTTTTAGACGAGGGGATTAAATGTAGTATCTCCAAATTTGCGGATGACACTAAGTTGGGTGGCAGTGTGAGCTGCAAGGAGGATTCTATGAGGCTGCAGAGCGACTTGGATAGGTTAGGTGAGTGGGCAAATGCATGGCAGATGAAGTATAATGTGGATAAATGTGAGGTTATCCACTTTGGTGGTAAAAACAGAGAGACAGACTATTATCTGAATGGTGACAGATTAGGAAAAGGAGAGGTGCAACGAGACCTGGGTGTCATGGTACATCAGTCATTGAAGGTTGGCATGCAGGTACAGCAGGCGGTTAAGAAAGCAAATGGCATGTTGGCCTTCATAGCGAGGGGATTTGAGTACAAGGGCAGGGAGGTGTTGCTACAATTGTACAGGGCCTTGGTGAGGCCACACCTGGAGTATTGTGTACAGTTTTGGTCTCCTAACCTGAGGAAGGACATTCTTGCTATTGAGGGAGTGCAGCGAAGGTTCACCAGACTGATTCCCGGGATGGCGGGACTGACCTATCAAGAAAGACTGGATCAACTGGGCTTGTATTCACTGGAGTTCAGAAGAATGAGAGGAGACCTCATAGAAACGTTTAAAATTCTGACGGGGTTAGACAGGTTAGATGCAGGAAGAATGTTCCCAATGTTGGGGAAGTCCAGAACCAGGGGACACAGTCTAAGGATAAGGGGGAAGCCATTTAGGACTGAGATGAGGAGGAATTTCTTCACCCAGAGAGTGGTGAACCTGTGGAATTCTCTACCACAGAAAGTTGTTGAGGCCAATTCACTAAATATATTCAAAAAGGAGTTAGATGAAGTCCTTACTACTAGGGGGATCAAGGGGTATGGTGAGAAAGCAGGAATGGGGTACTGAAGTTGCATGTTCAGCCATGAACTCATTGAATGGTGGTGCAGGCTAGAAGGGCCGAATGGCCTACTCCTGCACCTATTTTCTATGTTTCTATGTTTCTATAGAGAATAGCATCGCCTGTGTATATTATAGAGAATAGCAGCCCCTGTGTACATTATAGCGAATAGCAGCCCCTGTGTATATGATAGAGAATAATGCTCCCTGTGTATATTATAGAGAATAGCAGCCTCTGTGTATATTAAAGGGAATAACATCTCCTGTGTATATTGTAGAGAATAGTATCCCCTGTGTACATTATAGAGAATAGCATCGCCTGTGTATATTATAGAAAATAGCAGTCTCTGTGTATATTATAGAGAATAGCAGCCCCTGTGTATATTACAGAGAATAATACCCCTGTGGCGATTATAGAGAATAGCAACCCCTGTGTCCATTATAGCGAATAGCAGTCCCTGTGTATATTATTGATAATAGCAGCCCCTGTGTATATTATAGAGAATAGCAGCCCCTGTGTATATTATAGAGAATAGCAGTCCCTATGTATATTATAGACAATAGCAGTCCCTGTGTATATTATAGGCAACAGCAGTCCCTGTGTATATTATACAGAATCGTTCCCCCTGTGTATATTATAGAGAATAGCAACACCTGTGTATATTATAGACAATAGTAGTCGCTGTGTATATTATAGAGAATAGCAGCCTCTATGTATATTATAGAGAATAGCAGCCCCTGTGTATATTACAGTGAATAATGCCCCTGTGGCTGTTATACAGAATAGCAGTCCCTGTATCCATTCTAGAGAATACCACCCTGTGTATATTATAAATAGCAGCCCCTGTGTATATTATAGAGAATAGCAGTCTCTGTGTATATTATAGAGAATAGTGCCCTCGTGTACATTTTGGAGAATAGCAGTCTCTGTGTATATTATAGATAATAGCAGGGCCTGTGTATATTACAGAGAATAGTGCACCTTGTGGCTATTATAGCGAATAGCAGCCCCTGTGTATATTATAGAGAATAATGCCCCCTGTGTATATTATATAGAATAGCAGCCTCTGTGCATTTAAAGGGAATAATATCTCCTGTGTATATTGTAGAGAATAGTAGCCCCTGTGTACATTATAGCGAATAGCATCGCCTGTGTATATTATAGAGAATAGCAGCCTCTATGTATATTTTCGAGAATAGCAGCCCCTGTGTATATTACAGAGAATAATGCCCCTGTGGCTATTATAGAGAATAGCAACCCCTGTGTACATTATAGTGAATAGCAGCCCCTGTGTATATTATAGATAATAGCGGCCCCTGTGTATGTTGTAGAGAATAGTTGCCTCTGTGTATATTATAGAGAATAGCAGCCCCTGTGTCTATTATAGAGAATAGCAGCCTCTGTGTATATTATAGAGAATAGTGCCCCCTGTGTATATTATAGAGAATCACAGCCCCTGTGTATATTATGGGGAATAGCAGCCTCTGTGTATATTATAGAGAATAGCAGTCCCCGTGTATATTATAGAGAATAGCAGCCTCTGTGTATATTATAGAGAATAGCAGTCCCTATGTATTTTATCGAGAATAGTAGCCCCAGTGTATATTATAGAGAATAATGCCCTCTCTGTATATTATAGAGAATAGCAGCCTCTGTGTATATTGTCGAGAATAACAGCCCCTGTGTATATTATAGCGAATAGCAGTCCCTGTATATAATATAGAGAATAGCAGCCTCTGTGTATACACCCGATAGGGAAGAAGTGTTCTATTTTTCATACATTGATGAACTGTCAGTCACAGCTGAAGAGACTGGTAGAGCAACCAAACGTGACCCAGTGATGTCAAAGGTGTATGAGTATATTGCAAATGGCTGGCCAAACCAGGTATCTGAGATAGATTTTCAGCATTACTTCGTTCGTAGCAATGAATTATCAGTTGATAAAGATTGTATCATATGGGCTCCAAGAGTGGTTATTCCAAATAAGTTCAGGTCCAAATTATTAGAAGTTCTTCAGGAGCAGCACCTGGGAATGTGCTTGACTAAGAGTTTTGCACGCAGTTACTTATGGTGGCCAGGTTTGGATAAAGATAAAGAGTACATCGTGAGTCAATGTACGACATGTTAGATCGGTGAGCAAGCAACCACCACCAGTACCATTACAGCCATGGAAATGGTGTGGCAAAGGTTACAGTTCGATTTTGCTGAGTTAGAAGGACAACAATAGTTCATTGTGATTGAACATAAGGACATAACAAATAGGAGCAGATGCAGGCCATTTGGCCCCTCGAGTGACTGCCCTCCCCCACACAGCCCCCCCACTGCCCCCTCCACCCTGCCCCCCCACACTGCCCACCCAACCCCCACATGGCCCCCCACACTGCCCCCACCCACCTCCCACACTGCCCCCCCCACTGCCCCCCACTCTGCCCCCCCACACTGCCCCCCACACTCCCACTCTGCCCCCCCCACACTGCCCCCCCACCCCCACTCTCCCCCCCACACTGCCCCCCACCCCACACTGCCCCACCCACTCTGCCCCCCCTCTTTGCCCCCCACACTGCCCCCCACACCCCCACACTGCCCTCCCCACACGGCCCCCACACCCCCACACTGCCCCCCCACACTGCCCCCCCCACACTGCCCCCCACACCCCCACACTGCCCTCCCCACACACTGCCCCCCCCCCCACACTGCCCCCCACACCCCCACACTGCCCTCCCCACACGGCCCCCACACCCTGCCCCGCTACACTGCCCCCCAACCCCCACATGGCCCCCCACATCCCCCACATATTGCCCCCCACACACTGCCCCCCCACACTGCCCCCCCCACACTGCCCCCCCCACACTGCCCCCCCCACACTGCCCCCCCCACCCCCACACTGCCCTCCCCACACACTGCCCCCCACACACTGCCCCCCACACCCCCACACTGCCCTCCCCACACGGCCCCCACACCCTGCCCCGCTACACTGCCCCCCAACCCCCACATGGCCCCCCACATCCCCCACATATTGCCCCCCACACACTGCCCCCCCACACTGCCCCCCCCACACTGCCCCCCCCACACTGCCCCCCCCACACTGCCCCCCACACACTGCCCCCCCCACACTGCCCTCCCCACACTGCCCCCCCCACACTGCCCCCCACACTGCCCCCCACACACTGCCCCCCCACACTGCCCCCCACACTGCCCCCCCACACTTCCCCCCACACTGCCCCCCCACACACTGCCCCCCCCCCACACTGCCCCCCACACTCCCACACTACCCTCCCCACACGGCCCCCACACCCTGCCCCCCCACACTGCCCCCCCAACCCCCACATGGCCCCCCACATCCCCTACATATTGCCCCCCACACACTGCCCCCCCACACTGCCCTCCCCACACTGCCCCCCCACACCGTGCCCCCCCACACTGCCCCCCCAACCCCCACATGGCCCCCCACATCCCCTACATATTGCCCCCCACACACTGCCCCCCCACACTGCCCCCCCACACACTGCCCCCCACACACTGCCCCCCACACCCCCACACTACCCTCCCCACACTGCCCCCCCACACCCTGCCCCCCCACACTGCCCCCCCAACCCCCACATGGCCCCCCACATCCCCCACATATTGCCCCCCACACACTGCCCCCCCACACTGCCCTCCCCACACTGCCCCCCCACACACTGCCCCCCACACACTGCCCCCCCACACCCACACTGCCCCCCACACTGCCCCCCACACACTGCCCCCCACACACTGCCCCCCCACACCCACACTGCCCCCCACACTGCCCCCCACACACTGCAACCCACACACTGCCCCCCCACACTGCCCCCCCACACACTGCCCCCCACACACTGCCCCCCCACACCCACACTGCCCCCCCACACTGCCCCCCCACACACTGCCCCCCACACACTGCCCCCCCACACCCACACTGCCCCCCACACACTGCAACCCACACACTGCCCCCTCACACTGCCCCCACACACTGCCCCCTCACACTGCCCCCACACACTGTCCCCCCCACACTGCCCCCCACACACACACACACTGCCCCCCACACACTGCCCCCCCACACTGCCCCCACACAGTGCCCTCCACACTGCCCCCCCACACTGCCCCCCCACACTGCCCCCCACACACACACACTGCACCCCCACACTTCCCCCCACACACTGCCCCCCCACACTGCCCCCACACAGTGCCCTCCACACTGCCCCCCCACACTGCCCCCCACACACTGCCCCCCACACACACACACTGCCCCCCACACACTGCCCCCCACACACACACACTGCCCCCCACACACTGTCCCCCACACACACACTGCCCCCCACACACACACTGCCCCCCACACACACACTGCCCCCCACACACACACACTGCCCCCCACACACTGCCCCCCACACACACACTGCCCCCCACACACACACTGCCCCCCACACACTGCCCCCCACACACACACACTGCCCCCCACACACTGCCCCCCACACACACACACTGCCCCCCACACACTGCCCCCCCACACTGCCCCCCCACACACTGCCCCCCACACACTGCCCCCCCACACCCACACTGCCCCCCACACACTGCAACCCACACACTGCCCCCTCACACTGCCCCCACACACTGCCCCCTCACACTGCCCCCACACACTGTCCCCCCCACACTGCCCCCCACACACACACACACTGTCCCCCACACACTGCCCCCCCACACTGCCCCCACACAGTGCCCTCCACACTGCCCCCCCACACTGCCCCCCCACACTGCCCCCCACACACACACACTGCACCCCCACACTTCCCCCCACACACTGCCCCCCCACACTGCCCCCACACAGTGCCCTCCACACTGCCCCCCCACACTGCCCCCCACACACTGCCCCCCACACACACACACTGCCCCCCACACACTGCCCCCCACACACACACACTGCCCCCCACACACTGTCCCCCACACACACACTGCCCCCCACACACACACTGCCCCCCACACACACACACTGCCCCCCACACACACACTGCCCCCCACACACACACACTGCCCCCCACACACTGCCCCCCACACACACACTGCCCCCCACACACACACTGCCCCCCACACACTGCCCCCCACACACACACACTGCCCCCCACACACTGCCCCCCACACACACACACTGCCCCCCACACACTGCCCCCCCACACACTGCCCCCCACACACACACTGCCCCCCACACACACTGCCCCCCACACACACACTGCCCCCCACACACTGCCCCCCCACACACACTGCCCCCCACACACACTGCCCCCCACACACACACTGCCCCCCACACACACACTGCCCCCCACACACACACTGCCCCCCCCCCCCCGACACACTGCCCCCCCCCCCCCCCCCCCCACACTGACCGCTGGTGGCAAGCTCCCAAGGGCAGGCTGCATCTACCGAGAAAATCTCCAGGATCACTGCCCAGAGCTTGGCAAAATGAATTCAATGATTCTGTTCACAGGTTATTTCTATCATTTCCTACTCTAATTATAAAATTGCCCCCGCCTGTTCCCCCACCACAGGAAATAGTCGCCCTGTATCTATCCTACTGAATCCTTCTACTATTTTACACGCCTCAATTAGATCAGCCCTCAACCGTCTAAATTTAAGGGAATACAAGCCAGGTTAAAGCAGCCTGTGCCCATAATTGAATCCTTGAAGCCGTGATACAGTTCTGGTGAATCTGCCAACATAACCTTCCTCAGACACACAGATCTTCTGGTGGGGTCTGATCGAGGCTCTGTACGACTGAAGCACAACTTGCTCACGTTTATAATCCAGCCTCCTGAGATAAAGACCAACACTCCATTGCTGTTTGATTGGTTTTGTACCTGTCCACTCGACAACAACAACTTGTAATTATATAGCGCCTTTAACGCAGTAAAATGTCCCGAGGCGCTTCACAGGAGTATTAAAAAAAAATAATAATTTGACACTGAGCCAGATAAGAAGAAATTAAGGCAGGTGACCAAAAGCTTGATCAAAGAGAGGTGGAGAGGCGGGGAGGTTTAGGGAGGGCGTTCCAGAGCTTGGGGCCCAGGCAGCTGAAGGCACGGCCACCGATGGTTGAGCGATTATAATCAGGGATAATAGGGCAGAATTAGAGGAGCGCAGACATGTCGGGGGGTTGTGGGGCTGGAGGAGATTACAGAGATAGGGAGAGGCGAGGGCCATGGAGGTATTTGTAAACAAGGATGAGAAGTTTGAAATCGAGGTGTTGCTTAACAGGAAGCCAATGTAGGTCAGTGAGCACAGGGGGTGGTGGGTGAGTGGGACTGGGTGCGAGTTAGAACACGGGGCACAGGGGGTGATGGGTGAGTGGGACTGGGTGTGAGTTAGGACACGGGGCAGTGAGCACAGGGGGTGATGGATGAGTGGGACTGGGTGTGAGTTAGGACACGGGGCACAGGGGGTGATGGGTGAGTGGGACTGGGTGTGAGTTAGGACACGGGGCAGTGAGCACAGGGGGTGATGGGTGAGCGGGACTTGGTGTGAGTTAGGACACGGGTCAGTGAGCACAGGGGGTGATGGGTGAGCGGGACGGTGTGAGTTAGGACACGGGGCACAGGGGGTGATGGGTGAGTGGGACTGGGTGTGAGTTAGGACACGGGGCACAGGGGGTGATGGGTGAGTGGGACTGGGTGTGAGTTAGGACACGGGGCACAGGGGGTGATGGGTGAGGGGGACGGTGTGAGTTAGGACATGGGGCAGTGAGCACAGGGGGTGATGGGTGAGCGGGACTCGGTGTGAGTTAGGACACGGGTCAGTGAGCACAGGGGGTGATGGGTGAGCGGGACGGTGTGAGTTAGGACACGGGGCAGCGAGCACAGGGGGTGATGGGTGAGCGGGACGGTGTGAGTTAGGACACGGGGGCTGCCGAGTTTTGGATGACGTCAAGTAGGATATCAATGTGTGAGGCTGGCCAGGAGAGCGATGGAATAGTCAAGTCTAGAGTAACAAAGACATGGATGAAGGTTTCAGCAGTGGATGAGCTGAGGCAGGGGGCGGATACGGATGATGTTACGGAGGTGGAAATAGGCGGTCTTAGTTATGCTGTGGATATGTGGTCAGAAGCTCATTTCAGGGTCAAATATGACACCCAGGTTGTGAACAGTGTGGTCCAGCCTCAGACAGATGCTAGGGAGAGGGATGGAGTCAGTGGTTAGGGAACGCAGTTTGTGTCGGGGACCAAAGACAATGGCTTCGGTCTTCACAATATTCAATTGGAGAAAATTTCTGCTCATCCAGAACTGGATATCGGACAAGCGGTCTGATAATTTAGAGAGCGAGGAGGGGTTGAGAGAAGTGGGGGTGAGGTAGAGCTGGGTGTTATCAGTGTACATGTGGAAAGTGACGCTGTGTTTTCGATGATGTCACCAAGGGGTAACATGTAGATGGGAAATAGGAGGGGCCAAGGATAGATCCTGGGGGGACACCAGAGGTAACGATGCGGGGGGGAGGAGAAACTGTTGCAGGTTAATGATTTGTGTACATGGACATCCAGGAGCCAAATATTCCCCTGTTGTGCACCTCCCATTAGTGCCTCTGGGGGGGGGGGGGGGGCGATAACAGGCCTGAAAGTGTGGGTGGGGGGGGGCGATACACAGCGTCACAAACCAGGCCGCACACCCATCCCGGCGCAAACCTAAAGGGGAGGTGCGCTGCGCCGCATGCCGCCATCTTGTTTTCTTGCCTCCCTTACCGGTCAGGCCATTGTCCGCTCATTTCGCGGCGTCCAGCCCGCGATCCTGTGGCCATGACACCCCTTAGCCCTGGTGGCCCAGTGCAGGCCATTAAATGGCCTGCAGAGCTTGCAATGTCCCTCCCCTTTGACAGAAGACCGCGTAGCTCTCCGCGATGCACCCGGGTAGCACCCCCGATCCCGCCCCAAAAGGAAGTGGAGTGTACGACATTGTGCTGTACTTCCTGTGAGGGGCGGTAGCCCGAATTTTGCTTCCGGTGCGGGACTTGTGCAGAATGTCCAGCCCCGGAGAAGTTACCACCCCCAACCGGGGCGAGAGGGAATTTCACCCCCCCAATCTCTTCGCCCCTCTACAGTTCCTAGTTTATTACTGTTTGCAAAATGCTCGAATTATCTCGGGTCCAGAGTGGGTGGCCTCACACTTCCCACAGTTTTCCCACTCACTGTCTGTGTCCCTTTGCAACTTCCTGCTCCCAACCACACAATGTACTGCACCTCCCAACTTAATGTCATCCGCAAACTCGTACACACAACTCTCCACTCCTTCACCCACCTCATTAATAAACAGGGTGCTACATGAAGCTCCAGAACAGATCCCTGAGGAACGCCACTTGTCACATCCCACCAATGAAGAATATTCCCTTTATCCCCACCATCTGACTCCCACCTCCCAACCAATTTCCAATCCAAGTCAAAAGCAAACCTCCACTTATTTATCCCAATAATCCCTTGTGTGGAACCTTATCAAACACCTACTGCAAGTCCATATAGACAGCATCCGTAGACACTCCTTTGTCTACATTATTAGTGCCCTCCTCAAAACATTGCTGTGGTCAGACAGGAAGCAGGTGATACCTGTGAACATGAGCCCAGGAAGAGGAGGGGAGTAAGGAGAAAAGACAGAATCAAGAGAAAAACTGTCCCCAAAACAGCTCAGCCTTTCATCGTGAAGGTTTCATAATTACACTCACTTCTTCTGCCGAGAATCTTTTCTGTCTGTGGATCCAAGACTCTGTTAAAAAAAATAAATGGACTTAGAAACATAAAAACTTACAGACAAAAAAATCCAATCTCTCTCAGGAACCAGCAATGGCCTGGAGGTCCAACGGTGCAATGGGCAATTTTCCAGCTGGGTGTTCCTAGCACATGCTGGACTCCAAGATGGGAAGTCTGACGTGCCCACGAGCCGCTCCCAGAGGGAAGAGCTCAGTGCTGGGAGCAGCAATTCGCAACACTGTCCCTGTCATTTCACATCAATTATACAACTTCCCTGGGTTGTGAGGCCGTGCACAGAAGCTGGATTATTCTATAGGGCGATTAAGTAAACAAGGAGAGTGTGCAGTGCGGCAAACAACATCGGGCATTTGTAGAGGGAACATCAATGTCACAAAGTGAATACACTTGTCCTTCGAGCAGACTTTCGACTGTGATTTGCACATCGGATACGAAACAGCCGTGGGATTTCTCTCCAGTACAGGTTGCTAGGAAACAATTGCGGAATTTTACAATAACAAAACTACTTCTAAAATTCCACCAAAAGATAGCCTGACTCTGACCCCTCCCCACACACCCAGTGACACTCTGACCTCTCCCCACACACCCAGTGACACTCTGACCACTCCCCACACACCCAGTGACACTCTGACCCCTCCCCACACAGCCAGTGACACTCTGACCCCCCTCCCCATACACCCAGTGACACTCTGACCCCTCCCCACACACCCAGTGACACTCTGACACCTCCCCACAAACACAGTGACACTCTGACCCCTCCCCACACACCCAGTGACACTCTGACCCCTCTCCCCATACACCCAGTGACACTCTGACCCCTCCCCACACACCCAGTGACACTCTGACCTCTCCCCACACACCCAGTGACACTCTGACCACTCCCCACACACCCAGTGACACTCTGACCCCTCCCCACACACCCAGTGACACTCTGACCTCTCCCCACACACCCAGTGACACTCTGACCCCTCCCCACACACACAGTGACACTCTGACCTCTCCCCACACACCCAGTGACACTCTGACCTCTCCACACACACCCAGTGACACTCTGACCCCTCCCCACACCCAGTGACACTCTGACCTCTCCCAACACACCCAGTGACACTCTGACCTCTCCCCACAGACCCAGTGACACTCTGACCCCTCCCCACACACCCAGTGACACTCTGACCTCTCCCCACACACCCAGTGACACTCTGACCCCTCCCCACACACCCAGTGACACTCTGACCCCTCCCCACACTCACAGTGACACTCTGACCTCTCCCCACACACCCAGTGACACTCTGACCTCTCCCCACACACCCAGTGACACTCTGACCCCTCCCCACACCCAGTGACACTCTGACCTCTCCCAACACACCCAGTGACACTCTGACCTCTCCCCACACACCCAGTGACACTCTGACCCCTCCCCACACCCAGTGACACTCTGACCTCTCCCCACACACCCAGTGACACTCTGACCCCTCCCCACACACCCAGTGACACTCTGACCTCTCCCCACACACCCAGTGACACTCTGACCCCTCCCCACACCCAGTGACACTCTGACCCCTCCCCACACCCAGTAACACTCTGACCCCTCCCCACACACCCAGTGACACTCTGACCTCTCCCCACACACCCAGTGACACTCTGACCCCTCCCCACACACCCAGTGACACTCTGACCCCTTCCCACACACCCAGTGACACTCTGACCCCTCCCCACACACCCAGTGACACTCTGACCCCTCCCCACACACCCAGTGACACTCTGACCCCTCCCCATACACCCAGTGACACTCTGACCCTTCCCCACACCAAGTGACACTCTGACTCCTCCCCATACACCCAGTGACACTCTGACCCCTCCCCACACACCCGGTGACACTCTGACCTCTCCCCACACACCCAGTGACACTCTGACCTCTCACCACACACCCAGTGACACTCTGCCCCTCTCCCCATACACCCAGTGACACTCTGACCTCTCCCCACACACCCAGTGACACTCTGACCCCTCCACACACACCCAGTGACACTCTGACCCCTCCCCACACACCCAGTGACACTCTGACCCCTCCCCACACCCAGTGACACTCTGACCCCTCCCCACACCCAGTGACACTCTGACCCCTCCCCACACACCCAGTGACACTCTGACCCCTCCCCACACACCCAGTGACACTCTGACCCCTCCCCACACCCAGTGACACTCTGACCCCTCCCCATACACCCAGTGACACTCTGACCCCTCCCCACACACCAGTGACACTCTGACCTCTCCCCACACACCCAGTGACACTCTGACCCCTCCCCACACACCCAGTGACAATCTGACCATTCCCCATACACCCAGTGGCACTCTGACCCCTCCACACACCCAGTGACACTCTGACCCCTCCCCACACACCCAGTGACACTCTGACCCCTCCCCACACCCAGTGACACTCTGACCTCTCCCCACACACCCAGTGACACTCTAACCCCTCCCCACACACCCAGTGACACTCTGACCCTTCCCCACACGCCCAGTGACACTCTGACCTCTCCCCACACACCCAGTGACACTCTGACCCCTCCCCACACACCCAGTGACACTCTGACCTCTCCCCACACACCCAGTGACACTCTGACCCCTCCCCACACACCCAGTGACACTCTGACATCTCCCCACACACCCAGTGACACTCTGACCACTCCCCACACCCAGTGAATCTCTGACCCCTCCACACACAGTGACACTCTGACCCCTCCCCACACACCCAGTGACACTCTGACCCCTCCCCACACACAGAGTGACACTCTGACCACTCCCCATACACCCAGTGAATCTCTGACCCCTCCACACACAGTGACACTCTGACCCCTCCCCACACCCAGTGACACTCTGACCCCTCCCCACACACCCAGTGACACTCTGACCCCTCCCCACACACCCAGTGACACTCTGACCCCTCCCCACACACCCAGTGACACTCTGACCTCTCCCCACACAAGCCCAGTGACACTCTGACCCCTCCCCACACCCAGTGACACTCTGACCCCTCCCCACACACCCAGTGATACTCTGACCTCTCCCCACACACCCAGTGACACTCTGACCTCTCCCCACACACCCAGTGACACTCTGACCCCTCCCCACACAGCCAGTGACACTCTGACCCCCCTCCCCATACACCCAGTGACACTCTGACCCCTCCCCACACACCCAGTGACACTCTGACACCTCCCCACACACCCAGTGACACTCTGACCCCTCCCCACACACCCAGTGACACTCTGACCCCTCCCCACACACCCAGTGACACTCTGACCCCTCCCCACACACCCAGTGACACTCTGACCCCTCCACACACACCCAGTGACACTCTGACCCCTCTCCCCATACACCCAGTGACACTCTGACCTCTCCCCACACACCCAGTGACACTCTGACCCCTCCACACACACCCAGTGACACTCTGACCCCTCCCCACACACCCAGTGACACTCTGACCCCTCCCCACACACCCAGTGACACTCTGACCCCTCCCCACACACCCAGTGACACTCTGACCCCTCCCCACACCCAGTGACACTCTGACCCCTCCCCACACACCCAGTGACACTCTGACCCCTCCCCACACACCCAGTGACACTCTGACCTCTCCCCACACACCCAGTGACACTCTGACCCCTCCCCACACACCCAGTGACACTCTGACCCCTCCCCACACACCCAGTGACACTCTGACCCCTTCCCACACACCCAGTGACACTCTGACCCCTCCCCACACCCAGTGACACTCTGACCCCTCCCCATACACCCAGTGACACTCTGACCCCTCCCCACACACCCAGTGACACTCTGACCCCTCCCCACACACCCAGTGACACTCTGACCCCTCCCCACACACCCAGTGACACTCTGACCCCTTCCCACACACCCAGTGACACTCTGACCCCTCCCCACACCCAGTGACACTCTGACCCCTCCCCATACACCCAGTGACACTCTGACCCCTCCCCACACACCCAGTGACACTCTGACCTCTCCCCACACACCCAGTGACACTCTGACCCCTCTCCCCAGACACCCAGTGACATTCTGACCTCTCCCCACACACCCAGTGACACTCTGACCCCTCCCCACACACCCAGTGACAATCTGACCCCTCCCCACACACCCGGTGACACTCTGACCCCTCTCCCCATACACCCAGTGACACTCTGACCCCTCCCCACACACCCAGTGACACTCTGACCCCTCCCCACACACCCAGTGACACTCTGACCCCTCCCCACACACCCAGTGACACTCTGACCCCTTCCCACACACCCAGTGACACACTAACCCCTCCCCACACCCAGTGACACACTAACCCCTCCCCACACCCAGTGACACTCTGACCCCTCCCCATACACCCAGTGACACTCTGACCCCTCCCCACACACCCAGTGACACTCTGACCTCTCCCCACACACCCAGTGACACTCTGACCCCTCCCCACACACCCAGTGACACTCTGACCCCTCCCCACACACCCAGTGACACTCTGACCCCTCCCCACACACCCAGTGACACTCTGACCCCTTCCCACACACCCAGTGACACTCTAACCCCTCCCCACACCCAGTGACACTCTGACCCCTCCCCATACACCCAGTGACACTCTGACCCCTCCCCACACACCAGTGACACTCTGACCTCTCCCCACACACCCAGTGACACTCTGACCTCTCCCCACACACCCAGTGACACTCTGACCCCTCCCCACACACCCAGTGACACTCTGACCCCTCTCCCCAGACACCCAGTGACACTCTGACCTCTCCCCACACACCCAGTGACACTCTGACCCCTCCCCACACACATAGTGACAATCTGACCCCTCCCCACACACCCGGTGACACTCTGACCCCTCTCCCCATACACCCAGTGACACTCTGACCCCTCCCCACACACCCAGTGACAATCTGACCATTCCCCATACACCCAGTGACACTCTGAACCCTCCCCACACCCAGTGACACTCTGACCCCTCCCCACACACCCAGTGACACTCTGACCCCTCCCCACACACCCAGTGACACTCTGACCCCTCCACACACCCAGTGACACTCTGACCTCTCCCCACACACCCAGTGACACTCTGACCCCTCCCCACACACCCAGTGACACTCTGACCCTTCCCCACACGCCCAGTGACACTCTGACCTCTCCCCACACACCCAGTGACACTCTGACCCCTACCCACACACCCAGTGACACTCTGACCCCTCCCCACACACCCAGTGACACTCTGACCTCTCCCCACACACCCAGTGACACTCTGACCCCTCCCCACACACCCAGTGACACTCTGACCACTCCCCATACACCCAGTGAATCTCTGACCCCTCCACACACAGTGACACTCTGACCCCTCCCCACACCTAGTGACACTCTGACCCCTCCCCACACACCCAGTGACACACTGACCCCTCCCCACACACCCAGTGACACTCTGACCCCTCCCCACACACCCAGTGACACTCTGACCTCTCCCCACACAAGCCCAGTGACACTCTGACCCCTCCCCACACCCAGTGACACTCTGACCCCTCCCCACACGCCCAGTGATACTCTGACCTCTCCCCACACACCCAGTGACACTCTGACCTCTCCCCACACACCCAGTGACACTCTGACCCCTCCCCACACAGCCAGTGACACTCTGACCCCCCTCCCCATACACCCAGTGACACTCTGACCCCTCCCCACACACCCAGTGACACTCTGACACCTCCCCACACACCCAGTGACACTCTGACCCCTCCCCACACACCCAGTGACACTCTGACCCCTCTCCCCATACACCCAGTGACACTCTGACCTCTCCCCACACACCCAGTGACACTCTGACCCCTCCACACACACCCAGTGACACTCTGACCCCTCCCCACACACCCAGTGACACTCTGACCCCTCCCCACACACCTAGTGACACTCTGACCCCTCCCCACACACCCAGTGACACTCTGACCCCTCCCCACACCCAGTGACACTCTGACCCCTCCCCACACACCCAGTGACACTCTGACCCCTCCCCACACACCCAGTGACACTCTGACCTCTCCCCACACACCCAGTGACACTCTGACCCCTCCCCACACACCCAGTGACACTCTGACCCCTCCCCACACACCCAGTGACACTCTGACCCCTTCCCACACACCCAGTGACACTCTGACCCCTCCCCACACCCAGTGACACTCTGACCCCTCCCCATACACCCAGTGACACTCTGACCCCTCCCCACACACCCAGTGACACTCTGACCCCTCCCCACACACCCAGTGACACTCTGACCCCTCCCCACACACCCAGTGACACTCTGACCCCTTCCCACACACCCAGTGACACTCTGACCCCTCCCCACACCCAGTGACACTCTGACCCCTCCCCATACACCCAGTGACACTCTGACCCCTCCCCACACACCCAGTGACACTCTGACCTCTCCCCACACACCCAGTGACACTCTGACCCCTCTCCCCAGACACCCAGTGATACTCTGACCTCTCCCCACACACCCAGTGACACTCTGACCCCTCCCCACACACCCAGTGACAATCTGACCCCTCCCCACACACCCGGTGACACTCTGACCCCTCTCCCCATACACCCAGTGACACTCTGACCTCTCCCCACACACCCAGTGACACGCTGACCCCTCCCCACATACCCAGTGACACTCTGACCTCTCCCCACACACCCAGTGACACTCTGACCCCTCCCCACACACCCAGTGACACTCTGACCACTCCCCATACACCCAGTGACACTCTGACCCCTCCCCACACACCCAGTGACACTCTGACCCCTTCCCATACACCCAGTGACAATCTGACCCCTCCCCACACACCCAGTGACACTCTGACCCCTCCCCACACCCAGTGACACTCTGACCCCTCCCCATACACCCAGTGACACTCTGACCCTTCCCCACACACCCAGTGACACTCTGACCCCTCCCCACACACCCAGTGACACTCTGACCCCTCCTCATACACCCAGTGACACTCTGACCCCTCCCCACACACCCAGTGACACTCTGACCCCTCCCCACACACCCAGTGACACTCTGACCCCTCCCCATACACGCAGTGACACTCTGAACCCTCCCCACACACCCAGTGACACTCTGACCCCTCCCCACACAGCCAGTGACACTCTGACCCCTCCCCACACACCCAGTGACACTCTGACCCCTCCCCACACACCCAGTGACACTCTGACCCTTCCCCACACACCCAGTGACACTCTGACCACTCCCCACACACCCAGTGACACTCTGACCCCTCCCCACACACCCAGTGACACTCTGACCCCTCCCCATACACCCAGTGACACTCTGACCCCTCCCCACACACCCAGTGACACTCTGACCCCTTCCCATACACCCAGTGACAATCTGACCCCTCCCCACACACCCAGTGACACTCTGACCCCTCACCACACACCCAGTGACACTCTGACCCATCCCCACACACCCAGTGACACTCTGACCCCTCCCCACACCCAGTGATACTCTGACCCCTCCCCATACACCCAGTGACACTCTGACCCCTCCCCTCACACCCAGTGACACTCTGACCCCTCCCCACACACCCAGTGACACTCTGACCCCTCCTCATACACCCAGTGACACTCTGACCCCTCCCCACACACCCAGTGACACTCTGACCCCTCCCCACGCACCCAGTGACACTCTGACCCCTCCCCACACACCCAGTGACACTCTGACCACTCCACATACACCCAGTGACACTCTGACCCCTCCCCACACACCCAGTGACACTCTGACCCCTCCCCATACACCCAGTGACAATCTGACCCCTCCCCACACACCCAGTGACACTCTGACCCCTCACCACACACCCAGTGACACTCTGACCCCTCCCCACACCCAGTGACACTCTGACCTCACCCCACACCCAGTGACACTCTGACCCCTCCCCACACACCCAGTGACACTCTGACCCCTGCTCATACACCCAGTGACACTCTGACCCCTCCCCACACACCCAGTGACACTCTGACCCCTCCCCACACACCCAGTGACACTCTGACCCCTCCTCATACACCCAGTGACACTCTGACCCCTCCCCATACACCCAGTGACACTCTGAACCCTCCCCACACAGCCAGTGACACTCTGACCCCTCCCCACACACCCAGTGACACTGACCCCTCCCCACACACCCAGTGACACTCTGACCCCTCCCCATACACCCAGTGACACTCTGACCCCTCCCCACACACCCAGTGACACTCTGACCCCTCCCCATATATCCAGTGACAATCTGACCCCTCCTCACACACCCAGTGACACTCTGACCCCTCACCACACACCCAGTGACACTCTGACCCCTCCCCACACACCCAGTGACACTCTGACCCCTCCCCACACCCAGTGACACTCTGACCCCTCCCCATACACCCAGTGACACTCTGACCCCTCCCCACACACCCAGTGACACTCTGACCCCTCCCCACACACCCAGTGACACTCTGACCCCTCCTCATACACTCAGTGACACTCTGACCCCTCCCCACACACCCAGTGACACTCTGACCTCCCCCCACACATCCAGTGACACTCTGACCCTTCCCCACACACCTAGTGACACTCTGACCCCTCCCCATACACCCAGTGACACTCTGACCTCCCCCCACACACTCAGTGACACTCTGACCCCTCCCCACACACCCAGTGACACTCTGACCCCTCCCCACACACCCAGTGACACTCTGACCCCTCCCCACACCCAGTGACACTCTGACCTCCCCTAGCGCAGCTGGCATTTAACTCTCGTTTCCCTTTTCCAGTTCTCCCAGGCTCCCACTGCTGATGGAAAGAAAGACTTGGGTTTGTAGACCAGACCTTAGCATATCTCAGGGCACATATCACATTATCAATTACTTCTGAAGTGCAGTGACTGTGTGCATGTGTGTCATAAAAACATAAGAAATAGGAGCAGGAGCAGGCCATTCGGCCTCTAAAGCCTGCTCCGCCATTCAATGAGATCACGGCTGATCCTCGACCTCAACTCCATTTTCCTACCTGATCTCCATATCCCTTGATTCCCCGAGAGTCCAAAATTACATCTATCTCTGTCTTGAATATACTCAAAGACTGAGCCTCCACAGCCCTCTGGGCAGAGAATTCCAAAGATTCACCACTCTCTGAGTGATGAAGTTTCTCCTCATCTCAGTCCTAAATGTCCGACCCCTTATTCTGAGACTGTGACCCCTGGTTCTAGACTCCCCAGCCCGGGGGAAACATCCTCCCTGCATCTACCCTGTCAAGCCCTGTAAGAATTTTGTATGTTTCAATGAGATCACCTCTCATTCTTCTAAACTCTGGTCTATTCAATCTCTCCTCATAGGACAATCCCCCCGTCCCAGGAATCAGTCTGGTGAACCTTCGTTGCACTCCCTCAATGGCAACTATATCCTTCCTTAGGTAAGGAGACCGACACTGTACACAATACTCCAGGTGCTGTCTCACCAGGGCCCTATATAATTGCAGTAAGACATTTTTACTCTTGTACTATAATCATCTGTAATATAGGCCAACATACCATTTGATTTCCTAATTACTTGCTGTAACTGCATGTTAACTATTGTGTTCTGAACACAGATGAGACTGCACACAGGGAGGTTAAAGTAACAGTGACCTCAGTCTTTATTAAGGCACTCCAGAGTGAGGGACAG